>NC_057803.1:362506959-362729725 GCF_018294505.1 Triticum aestivum
AACACCGACACACGCTTCTTCATCAACGAGCTGTCGGCCCCTGGTCCAAGCAGGCTCTGGCTGCAGGAGGACGGTTGCTGCAGCAGGGCTTCCTAGGTCGCAGTTGAAGTCTCCGCCGCAGGCAACATAGCTCTGGCCCGCGGTTGGCAGACGTTCACCCACGCGCGCGACCTATGCAAGTAGTGCACCCTCCACTTCAAGTATGACAGTGATGCGACCCTCTACGTGAGGGTGTTTAGGGAAGATGGTCGCCGCGCCGGGTGCTGCCCCAAGACGAACGATGGCGAGGAGGTGCTCGGTCTCGGTGATTGCCGCGACGAGGGTGAGCCCACCGGCCGCGCCTCGTCCAGCTATGGTGGCTCTTCTCTTGGCGAAAGCTCTAGCAGTGGTGGCTATGACCAGCCGCCGCGCCCGCTTCGAAGGTGGTAGCTGGTCATCTCATCGCCATGCCTCCGTGAAGCGCAAGGAGGGATCCGGCTAAGCTCGGGACATTGCTGGAGGCTTGCCCCCGTGGTTCATTACAATGCCACTTTTGTTTTGTTCCTTTTTCTTTCCTACATCAAAAATGAAACCAGTATGGGCCCAAAGGGGCGTGTATCGAACTGTGATTCCTCAATCATTATGCTATGCTTGTTATTTCTGTGTTGTTTCGTTATTTCGTGCGGAGATATCTTAGCCTGGCGCATTCGGGGCAGCCTCTTCTTCACGAGGCACTTTGTCTCCTCGTGCCTGTATTGGCATAGTGGTTGCTCAGGAACTGCAAAAAACTTGTTAGGAAGCTCGCTAGGAGACTTATCGTTCACCCGAGCCTTGACCCAGCGCTTCATATGGCGGTACCAAGGGGCATGGATTAGGAGAGATGTGTCGGTTCTGGGCTCGAACGAGGGTGCCTCACGAGAAGGAAGCCCGAAGGCAGACAGAAGGACCAACGCAGGAAGAAGAAACCATCGCGAAGGCACCGGCCTAGCCCCTTTGCGAGGTATGCGAGAGAGAGAGAGAACACAAGCAAACTGGATTCGGAAAAGGCGGTAAAAGCCGACGAAACCAAACCAGCAAGGGACACCAGAAGCAAACTTTGATTAAGATAAGGCGAGCCAACTACGGAAAGCAAATGAAAAGCCGCGTCCGGCACCTAGTCTAGTCTTTAACGTCTTCTCACCAGCGCGAAGCTAAGTGCTACCACTAGGCCTGGGAGGGAGCCCCCGAGGCCTGAGGGCGGCTCTCCGGAGACTCCGGGGCGTGTGCAGCCCCACTCATTATTATGTGAGAGTGTCACGGGCGGCGATTCTTCACAGGCACCGGGCCTTCTTCAGAGGCACGGGGCCTTGCTCCACAGGCACGGGGCCTTGCTTCACAGGCACGGGGCCTTGCTTCACATGCACTAGGCCTTGCTTCATGGGTAGAACTTCCGGAGGTGCTGGATGTTCCAGGAGTTCTGGACGGGCACCCCGTCCTGCGTCTCCAGGCGCGCTGCGCCAGGCCTGGAGATATGGGCGACCCTGAACGGGCCCTCCCACATGGGTGAGAGCTTGTGCAACCCTTCCCTGGAGAGGACCCGCCTTAGGACGAGGTCGCCTGCCTCAAGCGTCCTGGAGTGGATGTTGCGGCAGTGGTACCGCCGCAACGCCTGCTGGTGCCTTGCCGCCCTCAATGCAGCTTCGCGGTGTCGTTCCTCCCCCAGGATGTGGTCCATCCCCCGCGTGGCGTCCTGCTGCATTTCATCAAATGTCAGGACCCGTGCGGAGCGATGCTTGACCTCGTGAGGGAGGACCGCTTCGGCTCCATAGACAAGGAAGAATGGGGTCTCGCCCGTCAGCTTCGTGGCGGTGGTGCGGATGGACGACAGCACGGACTGGAGCTCGTCGTGCCAGCCCCTGCCGCAGGCCACGAGCTTCTTCTTGAAGGTCCTGGTCTTGAGGCTTCTCAAGACGTCCGCGTTGGCACGTTCAGCCTGGCCATTGCTCCTGGGGTGTGCCACCGAAGCGTAGCAGGTCTGCGTTCCAAGGTTAGCACATTATGTTTTGAAGAGGTTACTGGTGAACTGCGAGCCGCTTTCGGTGATGATGCGGTTGGGGACCCCGAAACGGCTCACGAGGCCCTTGATGAACTAAACCACGGAACCAGCTAGGATGGTGCGGACGGCTTCCACTTCCGCCCACTTGGTGAACTTGTCAATGGCGATGTAGAGGTAGCGGTAGCCCCCTGGTGCTCGAGGGAATGGGCCCAAGATATCTAGCCCCCAGACCTCGAACAACCATGTGAGCGGTATAGTCTAGAGGTCCTGAGCTGGCTGATGGATCTGCTTGGAGTTGAACTATCAAGCTTCGCAGGACTTCACCAGCTCAGCTGCGTCGTTGAGCGCCGTGGGCTAGTAGAATCCACTGCGGAACACCTTGCCGACGAGTGGTGTCCGCAGTCCCCGCCATGTATGTCAATCAGCAACTCCTTCCCCTGGTCCCTGGAAATGCAACGCAATGAAACATCATTTGGTCACTTTCTGTACAACTCATCGTCCTGGATGCAGTATGCCGCGGCTTGCCGGGCTATGCGCTTCGCCTCCTCTTCCTTCTCCGGTAGCGCCCCTTGCATCAGATATTCCTTGAATTCCTTGGTCGAGCATCCCTCTTGAGGCTCGAGCGCCAAGGGCAAGCAAGCCCCTGAGGTTGGGCCATAAGCTGGGGCTCCCGTGGCAGGGGGTTGTGGGAGCTCTTCCCGAGGCCGTGCCGTGCTTGAAAGTGGTGGCGTCGCTGATGACTTGAAGAGCCGCTCCTCGGAGACGCCAGTCTATTGGGGCTGCCGCTTGGATGCCCTCCCGGCGATGTTGTCGGCTTCCTTGTTGGTGCCACGGGGCACATGCTACACCTCCATGCCTAGGATGCTTTTCCATCTTATGTACTTCCGCGAGGTACGCCTCCATGTGCTCGTCCTTTGGCTCGTACACTTTGTTGGAGAAGTTGACGAGGAGCTCTGAGTCACCCCTAATGGTGAGGCGCTTCACCCCTAGAGCCGCCGCGACCTTCAGGCCAGCTATGAGGCCTTCGTATTCTACGATGTTCTTGGAGACCTTCTCGCCCTGCTGAAAGCAGAGTTGCACAGCGTAGTAGAGCTTGTCCTGCGTGGGTGAGATGAGCACCGCTCCAGCCCCCGCACCCTGGTGCGCAAAGGCACCATCAAAATACATGACCCATCCGTCTGGCGCCTCACTTCCTGGCGAGGTGGGCTGGTCCTCGCCTGCTTCCAGTGCCGGGGCATCCGTCCATTCCGCCACAAAGTCAGCGAGTGCGGCTCCCTTGATGACCCTAGTGGTGCTGAAATCCAACTGGAATGCCTGCAACTCGATGTTCCACTCGGCGACCCTTCCAACAGAGTTGGGGCTGCTGAGCACCCTCTCCAACGGGTAGGCCGAGACGACTTTGATGGGGGTGGCCCTGGAAGTAGTGCCGTAACTTGCGCGAGGTCACCAGGAGGGCGAGCAGGAGCTTCTAAGGCATGGGATAACGTGCCCTCGCGTCCCACAGCACCGTGCTCACGAAGTACACTGGGTGCTCGACAAGGACCGGCGTGTTGGTGAGGCTCGCGTCCTGTGCAAGCTGGGTTGCATCCTGAGGTGGTGGGACCTCTGGCACCTGGTCGCTTGCGGGAATCTCTATGGTGTCATCCTGCCGAGCTTGATCTTCTGTTGCTGCCGCTATGGCTCTTGCTGTGCCTTCCTGATCTTGCGTCATCTCAGCTGGAGACGTAGATTGGCACGGCGCACTCTTGGCCTGATGCTCCTCCCGAACCGCCACTAGCGCAGCACTGGTGGACTATGGGGTGGCTGCAAGATAAAGTACTAGAGGCTCGAGAGGCCACGGTGCCACCAACACCGGTGGGCTTGTCAGGTATCTCTTGAGGTCTTGGAAGGCTCGGTCGACCTCCGGAGTCCACTCGAACGGTCCCTTCTTCTTCATCAGCTTGAAAAAGGGTAAGGCGCGCTCTCCCAGCTTGGAGATGAAACGCCCAAATGCAGTCACCCGACCAACCAACTTCTGCATTTCCTTGAGGGTCTGCGGCGGGCTATTGCCCTCAATGGCCTTGATCTTCTTCGGGTTCGCCTCGATCCCTCTATGCGACACGAGGAATCCCATCAGCTTGCCGGAAGGAACACCGAACACACACTTTTCCTGGTTAAGCCGCAGGATCACCTGGCGTAGGCTTTCGAAGGTATCCTCCAGGTCTTGGATCAAGGTTCTCGCCTCCCGAGACTTCACCACAATGTCGTCGATGTAGGCCTCTGTATTCCACCCGAGCTGCCGCCCTAAAGCAATGTGCATCAGCCGCTGAAAGGTCGCACCTGCGTTGCGTGGTCCGAAGGGCATACAGGTGTAGCAGTACACCCCACATGGGGTCAGGAAGGCTGTCTTCTCTACATATTCCACCGCCATCTTGATTTGGTGATACCCTGAGAATGCATCCAAGAAGCACAGTACGTCTCACTCAGTGGTGGAGTCGACGATCTGGTCGATGCACGGGAGAGGGAACGGATCTTGAGGGCACTCCTTGTTGAGGATGGTGAAGTCGACACACATTCACTCTTTTCCGCCTTTCTCCGGCACCACGACTGCGTTCGCCAGCCATTCGGGGTACCTAACCTCACGAACGGCACCCGCCGTCTCCAACTTGCGGGTCTCTTGGACGATGAAGGCCTGCTTCTCTGTGGACTGCCGCCTTGCTTGCTGCTTCATAGGGCGCACATTGGGGCACACCCTTAAGTGGTGCTGAATCACCTCTCTCGGGACCCCCACCAGCTGATTGGGCTCCCACGCTAATATGTCCTTGTTCGCACGCAAGAACTTCACCAATGCTTCCTCTTGGCTGGGGTTGAGGCCAGCACCTATGGTGAAGGTGGCTCCTGAGGAGCCATCCTCGTCGACCGGCACCTACTTTGTCTCTGCCTTGTCTTGGGTGAACAACTGCTTCTTCTTGGTTGGCGCGGCCTCCTTGGCCTCGGGGGCACCGGTGCCGACGGCCTGCGCTGCCGCAACGGTCCTGAAGGCAAGTTTGAGTGCCGTCACGGCCTCCTTGGTGTCCCCCTTGATGGTTAGGACACCTTTGCTTCCTGACATTTTCATGAGGTTCTAGGCTGGATGAGTCGCCGCCATGAACTGGGCCAGAGCTGGGTACCCTAGGATGGCTTTGTACGGGAGGCTGATGCGGGCGATGTTGAAGTCAACCCGCTCGGTGCGGTAGTTGTCGTGCGTGCCAAAGGTGACGGGAAGGCGGATCTGCCCCAGGGAGTGGGCAGCGCCACCACCAACTCCTGAGAAAGGCTTGCTGAGGCTGAGTCGCTCGAGCGGCACGTCAGGATGGCTGAAGGCCTCCATGGAGAGCAAGTTGAGGCCAGCGCCGCCATAGATGAGGGTCTTAGTGACGGCCACGTTGTAGATGGTGGGCGTGTAGAGCATCGGAAGCATGCCCGAGCCGGCGGTGGGGACGGGGTGGTCTTCTGAGTTGAAGGTGAGGTCGGCCTCAGGCGCGGCCCAGCCCGGCAGAGCCCCCGAGCACGTGGAAGCGGCGCCGATCTGGCGGAGGAATGGTTTGATGTGGCGCTCTAAAGGCGGCGCCTGTGAGCCGCCTAGCAGGGCCGCAACCGTGTGGTGCGCCGGTGTAGTGTAGCACAAAGTGAAGAGGTCGTGAAGCTCCTCCCAAGACGCCACCGTGGATCTGGGAAGGTTGAGCAGCCAGGCGTGCGGCTCGTCGGCGAGGGCCATGGGAAGCCAGTCGGCCATGACCTTGTAATCACCCCAGCTTCAAGGACGGCCTCCTCATACGCCAGCAGGAAAACTGAGGGTCCGCCGCGCCGTCGTAGCGCGGCGGCATCTCCGGCTTGAACTTGGGCGACCACTGCACCCGCTGCAGGGCGGGGGCCAGGGCTTGGAGCCCCCTGGCCCCGTCGTCAACGCTGGTCGATGGAGTCGGCGGCAAGGCGCCTGCCATGTGGGCGGAGCGCGGTGTCGACGGAGCGCAGATCGACGAAAGAGAAGCTACGGCGTACCCCTACCTGGCGCACCAAATGTCAGATCACGGGTTCCGACCAACCCTTGAGGTTCAAACACTAGGCTGCGTGCGAAGGTTTTCTCCCAATCGATACACGCCCTAGCTCTCTAAGTTCTCGTAGATGAACTCGACGAACTCACAAGACAAAGAGACAAGATTTATACTGGTTCGGGCCACCGTTGTGGTGTAATACCCTACTCTAGTGTGGTGGTGGATTGCCTCTTGGGCTGATGATGGACATTACAAGGGGAAGAACAGCCCCCTGAGGTTGAGGTGTTCTTGTGCTTGGTGAACTTGTGTTGGTGAGATGATCTTAGATCCGCTCTCGACTTGTGATGTGGTCGGTCCTCCCTCCCCCTACTATGGTGGCTAGTTCTACTTATATAGGCCCTGGTCCTCTCCCCAAATATTGAGTGGGAAGGGAGCCAACAATGGCCAATTCAAAAGGGGATAGCTAGTACAATTTATCCTAACAAAAGGTGGTCTTCGCCTGCCAAAGGTTCTGGTGATGACGCCGTCTTGGGATCCATGGTGACCTCCGTCCTGCCGTCCTTCTAGTATTGGTCTTGTTGCACCAATATGGAAACCTTTGCTTGATGCCTCGATACTCCGCAATTGTGCTTGTCCCCTTGATACCAAAGGGGAAACAAGGACACTGCATGCGCTGGCGCCTGCCTGGTGCCCGCCTGGTCATGGCTCACGTCACGAGGACCCTGCGAGGATTTCCCTGCCTTGATCTCTCCGCCCCTCCTGAGCCTGCCCGGCGAGGCCGCTCCCGAGGAGGTCTTGCGTCGTTTGCCTCGTGATGCTTGGCCCCTCACGAGGGTCTTGAATGCCTTGTCGATGAAGATGGGCCGTACAGACCTGCCAGCCACGCCACGCCGTGGGCCGCAGGCAGGCAAGTCTGGGGACCCCCATTCCCAGAATGCCGACAGCGCCCTCGCGAGGCTAGTCCTGCCAGTGGTCCTCGCGGGGCCGGTTGCGCCACTACTGGCGGGGCCCGCGTTCGTCCCAGCGTCCCCCACTTTGTCCTCCTCCTTGGCCGTAACCCCGGTCGTTGCTCTCGGGGCACCGACCGAAGCGTCCATCTCGAATGGCTCTGAGCTCTTAGTAGTCGTTAGTGTTGTGGCTGTGTACGTTGTGTAAGGCACAGAACATGCGGCTACTCTTAGATGATTCGGGGTGGTCTCGGCCGCGCTTCGACTCCGGCTCTACCACGAGCACGGATACTCGCTTGCGCTTCACATCCTTGGCCTTGGCTTTCTTCTCTTCGGGGTCAGCAGCAGGGAGCTCGAGGAGGGAGAGGCGCCCCTCCTCAGCTCTTGCACACTTGATCGCCATGTTGAACATCTCCAGCGCTGAGCATAGCTCTTCATGGATGGCGAGCTCCTCCTTCATCTTGATGTCACGGATGCCATCGGAGAACGCGGAGATGTTGGCCTCGTCTGTCACCTTGGGGATCTTGAGGCGGACGTTGTTGAAGCGCTAGATGTACTTTTGCAGGGTTTCCCCTAGTTGCTGCTTGATGCATCGCAGGTCGCCTTCGGCTGGCGGGCGGTCATGAGTACCCTGGAAGTTGGTGATGAAACACTCGCACATCTCGCCCAGGAGGAGGTTGATCTCATGGGCAGGTTCAGGAGCCACGAGCGAGCACCATCCTTGAGAGCCATGGGAAACCAGTTCTCCATGACTTTCTCATCGCCGTTGGCTGCCTCGATGCTCAGCTAGTAGAGCTGCAAGAACTCCGCAGGGTCGGGGGTGCCATCGTAGCGCGGAGGAAGATCCGGCTTGAACTTGCCTGGCCAAACGACGGTGCGCAGCTCGGGAGTAAAGGCTCGGTAGCCTGCTGTGGTCACCGGAGCCAGTTGTGGCAGTGGAATCTGGTCTTGGTACCCATGCACCGCCATGGCAGGTGGCGCGCGGTCTTGACGTGGTGGTGCGGGGAGTGCGGGAGTGTGGGGACACGACATGGCGGATCATGCCGCGGGACCACGCGTCTTGGGGAGAGAACACGGTCTTGATGCGGAGGAGGCGGGGGCGCTCCGTGAGACGCATGTCTCAGCGCGAGGGCGCCGTCTTGAAACTACAAAAAAATACACTTCCTTGATGATACGTGTTTGTCACAGTAGGTCACGTTTTCTGTCATGCATGTACACCCATGACAAATTTATGACAGAATCAAGATAGTCATACCTGTGCTGTCCTAGAAGTGTTCCATGACATTACCAAAATTATCATCACGGGAGGGTCCACTTCCATGACATTAAATCGTGCGTCACAGAAGTGCTTTCGTCAAGGGTGACCGACACGTGGCATCCACCATAATGGAACGCCGTTAAGCTATCGGGTCGGGTTTTGGATCCAATAAACCGTTAACAGCCCCGACCAATGGGGATTTTCCACGTGTAAAATCATCATTGGCTAGAGGAAACACGTGTCGGCTCATCGTTGGGACAGATGTCAACCACTCATTGGACGGAAGGCGCCTATGATACTCGACACGTGGCACGACCCAATAGAGGCCCGTTCCTGTGAAAAGGCCGGCCCGTTTGACTTGGTCAAAAGCTGGCAGGCCGGCCCATGGAAAGCCTGTTAACGGTCTGTTCGAATATAGCCCATTTAGAGCCCGCTAACACAAGGCCCGTTACGCCCTATCCGAATTACGCCCAGTAGCGTCATCTGGACCATCCAATATGATTCCAGCCTGTTTTCACTTCTGGCCCATGTATGGCCCATGACGTCTTTAGGCCCATATGAGGCCCTATGTAACTCTTTGCCTACTAACAGCCTGTGGTGAAACTGGCCCGTAATGAACAGTGTATCACTTTACACCCATTAACGGCCCATGGTGAAACTAGCCCGTAATGAACCGTGTATCACTTTATACCCATTAAAGGCCCATTATTTCGTTGGGTCGTTTCCAGCCCATGTTATCTTTCAGCCTTCTCAGAGCCCATTTATTCTTGGGCTCATTTCTAGCATTCGTTTACTTACGGCCTGTTACTATCATTTTCTGCTTGTGGGCCAAATTTAGCCCATGGTTACAGTCGGCCCATTTGTGGTCCGTTAATACGTTGGGCCGATTTCATAGCATCGTCAAATACGGCCTATTAATGATGGCCCATTATGGTCGGCCCATGAACAGACGATTCCAAATCTAGCCCATTTACGGCCATAATGCGGTCTGTTTGGCCCATGTTTGGCCAATCGATTATATGGCCCGTATAAGGCCCATTGATAATACGACCCGCAGAAGGCCCATTGTTTCTATGACCCGTAGAAGGCCCACTGTTTCTACGGCCGGTAGAAGGCCCACTGTTTCTACGGCCAGTAGGAGGCCCAGTGTCACTATAGTAAATATTAGCCCATGGTTATTATGGCCTAGTTTTAAAAAATAGGTTATTGCAGCCACTAGCTAACCACGGAAAAAGAACTGCAATGACTACAAGCAAACAAATAAACAAGACAACAAGGAAATAAATAAGCAAGCAACTAACGCTAGGCTATCACGGCTATTACACATATTACATCCACTGGGCATCAAAGTTCGTCACCAGTGCAAATATAGGGAACAAAGCAGCATATCATATACACTGGTTGTCAAAGTTGGCGACCAGCGCAAATAAACGCCGCAGCAAAACAAATCCAGAACTGAAACCACTTCAGAAGATCTCAAGAAACAATATCCTGGGTACCCATAATGCTGGCAAGATGCTTAGCAAGCTTATTAACTTTCTCTTGTTTGGCGCTTAAATCCTCCAGCGCTTGCTGTTGCACCAGAAAATATGCATCTGAATTCTGCAGGGACTTCCTCAGTCCTTCAGCTTCCTGTCGCAGCACATCTGATCGATGTCTTTCAACTTGAAGTTGAGACTCAAGAAGACGAACTGATTCAGGCAGCGAGTTCGAAGAGCTTGTGCCAGCAGTAGTGGCCAGTAACTCGAACACTACATCAAGACAGGACTTTTGGGTTCCCTCACTGTCGTCAAGATAGTTTTTATCAGCTTTCTTGGAGACCAACAGGGATGTCTCACTATCTTGAACCTTATCTGCATTACTTCCTTTACCATTGGATAACGCGGTACTGTTCTCCAATATTTTGTCCGCATTCTAAAAGAGAAACAAGCAGACACATCACATGTTTACCATGTTGTATATGAAACTCATTTTGGTAAATGAGTTCAGTAGTAAAGTGGACAGGATAACAGCATGAAACAAACATATATCTATGTACCATGGTCACTTTATGGTCTATATCATTCTAGTTTTTGTTGCCAAATCAAGATAGAGACACAGTTCAAATAATATTTGTTCAAGACAAAGCAGAATAGACAGAATATAAGTGTGGGTAACTATAGAGCAATAACAACACTTGTAATGTGCATGACATGAGAACATAACTGTTTATTCAATTGAAACTGAAATCAACATAGAGCAGGTTACAACAGCAAACCAGTTAAAGAAACAGGTTTAAAACATACCTGTTGCGCCATTGGAGTTTCAATTCCATCCTTCAAATTTGAAAATAGTTGGTATGAGTAAATACAGTCATGCAAGAGCAAAGGAGTATGAACCATAGCTACAGAACCTGACCTGAGAACAAATCTTCTTCTCCTTTAAGCGTTGAGTTGGGATTCGGAGTGGTGGTCCTCGTGCTTTGGGCACTGCAGTTCCCTTACTAACTGCTCGTGTTTGGGTGCTCTGTGGTGGAGACGGTGCTGTGTCAACTGGAACTGGGTTACTATCTGCCGGGGTTGGGGTTAGAAGGGGTGTAGCTGGTTCTCTGTCCAACTGGGTAGGGGTACAATCTGCGAGAGTCTGGGTTATGTGTGGTGGATCTGGTCCTTGGGCAAGTACAACCGTGGTTCTATCTGCATCAACTGGTAGCACTATCTTTTCTGAAGACCGTGTTGTTACTCCCTTAGATACTGCCATCACGCTCTCCAATTCAAATGGCTGATAAACAAGAAAAGTAATTGAAAGTATAGACATTGTATGATAGACAGGTGCAATGGATAGTGGGGAATAAAAGAGGGCATGAAATAATTCATATTTATGTTGTCTAACCAAACAGGATAGCATGACACAATTTCACATATATGATGGCTAACTAAACAGGATAGCATGACACAATTTCACATTATGATGGCTAACTAAAAAAGATGGAAAGACATAGTTCAAAATATGAGACTATGTAAACAGGATGACATGACATAACTATATAATGTGTTTATTAAATAGGTTGGCATGCCATAATTCACATACATTCACGGATAGAATGCCATAATTCAAAATATGATGACTGTAAACACTAAACAGGATGAGATGATATAACTATATGATGTCTTTATTAAATGGGTTGCCATGCCATAATTCAGATAGATGATGTGTATGTACTATGTAAACATGATGGCATGATATAATTCAAATATATGATTTATATAGTAAGCAAGTAAGCAGATGGCAATCCATATATGATGTAAAAACTAAGCAATGCAAGACAACATGCATGACATGGGTAATATAACCCTGCCAAGTTTGAGCATAGACCTCAGGGGGAAAATAGGACTGGTCATCAGTCTCTGAATCCTCCTCTGAGGAGCTCTCTGTAACCAGCAAGATGTCTGCTTCAGCAGGTAGCATTGTCTGCTCTGAATACCTTGTTTTCACTCCAGATACTTCCATCACCGCTTCAAATGGCTGATGCACAGGAAGAGTAGTTGAATATACAAACGTTGTCGACAAATGGAACACGTAATACAAAAAAATGATAGCATGATATAATTCACATACATGATGATTGGCTAAACAGCATGGCATTGCATAATTCACATATATAATGCCTTTGCAACAAGATAGCATTGTATAATTCACATATATAATGTCTTGCAACAAGATGGCAATGCATAATTCACATATATGGTAATTAGACACTGAACAGGTGGCATTCACACAAAGCATGTCTAAACTAATCAAATGACATAGCAATGCGAGACACCATACGCACGATATGAGCAACATAACCCTGCAAGTTAGAGCATACACCTCGGGGGGGAATAGGACTGGTCATCTGTCTCTGAATCCTCCTCTGAGGAGCTATCCGTAACCAGCGAGATATGCGCTTCGTCAGATAGCATAGTCTGCTCTGAAGACCTTGTTTTCACTCCAGAATTTGCCATCACCGTGTCAAATGGCTGATGCACACGAAGAGCAGTTGAATGTAATAACATTGTTGACAAATGTAATATGTAACGAAAAAAAGGATGGCCTGATATAATTTACATATAAGATGACTGGCTAAGCAGGATGGCATTGCAAAATTCACATATATGATGCCTGGCTAAACAAGATGGCGTTGCATAATTCACATAAACGATGAATAAACTAAACAGATGGCATTCGCACAAAGGATGTCTAAACTAAGCAGATGACATATTTGATGTATAAAGTAAGCAATGCAAGACACCATATGCATGATATAACCAACATCAGCATGCCAAGTTAGAGCGAAGACCTCAGGGGGTAAATAGGAGTTGTCTTCTCCTTCTGAATCCCCCTCAGAACAGATATCTTCCTCTCGATTACAATCCGAAATGCGTGGAGGGGGGCTGCCTTTGCGCCTACCATGGAGCGACGTCTGCATGAAATTTTATTGCCACGCAAGGCTCGTCTCTTTTGCTCTACATGTTCAGTTCCATTGTTTACAATAACTGTCATGCATAGGAATAAAACATAGTGAGATTATGTAAGGAGTGCATGCAGAAATCCAGAGTGATGGTAGCAACCTGTGGATAGACCCAAAACCAATAATAGCAGGCAGATAATGGCTTCAGTTAAAAAATACAGATAATGGCTTCTTTACTGTTTGTTTCCCACCCAACATGAAACTCATAGTAGACACCGGAGATTAACCAGATAGTAGATAGATACTATTGATAGCGGCCCCGATATGTACCCCACAACCATTTAAAAACTCAAGTTTGACCATTAGTTTGGAGCTGACTCAGAGTCTAATCGGTGAACAGGACGATAAAGTAGCATGTAATATTAAGCGATGCATAACGTAAGCAGACACGAAAGAGTGCGACCTCTCTTGCGGACCCGTGTAGTCCTCGAGGTCATCTGCTCGGTTGATGATGGTAGTGCAGTTTTCATGGCTGCCAGCGGCGGGGAAGAAGATCTGAGGCGGCGAAAGACAGTCTGGAGGCCGGATCCCTGCTGTGCTGGACCCTTCTGTCGTTGGAGCAGCTGAGCTGGGGTGGACGACGGCGCAGCAGGAGCGGGACAAACCACGCAAGGTTTTCTTTGACAACTATCTGTAAGAGAAGTAATTCTGTAAGGGCTCGTTTGAATTGGAGGATTCCAACAATGCAGGGATAGGAAATAGACAGGAATAGGATAGGAATGCACGTGCAAAAGAGAGAATTTAAAAAAACAGGATTTCTGCCAATCTGGGTGTTTGATTCACAACAATTGGAAGATCACAGGATGCAAAGAAGCATGGTGAGATTAAGTCAAACCACAAGAAAATGTACGGTTATAATGCTATTATGCTACTATCTCTTAGTCTTGTGCTTCATGAATAGGAATTTAAAAGGCAGGACAAGTGAAAATTAAAATTCCTACGTTTTTTCTTTCAAGGAGACACTAAAGGAACAAATCCGCGTGCTCAGTGGACAATATATATAACATGTAGAGTAAAAAAGAGATGCAACAAGTGTACAACCTCTTTGGTGAAGCCATGTTGATCTCAGCGTGATTGGGTTGGCCGATGAGGATGCTCTGGCTGACTTGGCTATCGGAGGAGGGGAAGAAGACCTTAGGCGTCTGGAGATGGAGCCCGAGGTACTGCTCCGCTATGATGGAGGGTTTTGTCGTTGGAGTAGCTCCGGTGAGTTGTACGATGCCGAGGCTGAAGCAGGACAAGAGAGACAACGAACAACGTTAACCTAAGTGGAATTCTAATAGCATCTCCAATACATGACGTAAAATACATAAACACAAAGTGCTAGATGTAAAATACATCAGCCGCTCATCTCTGAACTTAACTGTCGAAACTGAATTTAACTGTACTGAACTTAACTGTCGAAACTGAACTTAACTATCGAAACTGAATTTTGCTGTCAAAACTGAATTTCGCTGTCGAAACTGAACGCACTAGCAAGGTGAGGCTACACGTCGGTCGACTGACTTTTTCATCTCTGGTCAGTCGATTTTGCAGCCGTTGGATACGAAATCAAGAGCCTGCGGTTCATCTTCAACCTCCACCCCCTAAGCCGGCCAAATAGTAGCCCCCCACCACCCGCGGCCGGCGGTGCGCCGCCCCTCCCCCCCCCCTCCCGAAAACACTCCCCATCGTTGGTCCACCACCGCCCCAGCCATCCCTCTAGCCCCCCCCCGTGCCGAGATTTTTCTCCGGCAATCCCCACGCCACCGCCCCGCCAACGCCCCACTACCGTCAGCGACCACTGCCCCCATCCTGAACCCTAAGATAGATAGTGGGGTACCTCTCCGGCGAGCCCCCCTCCCCGCTGCGGCTGGTTCTTCCTTCACCCCGGCGGCATTGGAGTGAAGTGTAGCTAAATCAGAGCGGCATCGCAATCAAGAGCAAGAGCGAGAGCAGCAACGCGAGCAAGAGCAATAGCAAGAGCAGATCAGGCAGGGGACAGAGAGCAAGAGCAGAGCAGCAGCGCAAGTGAGAGCTAAAGCGGCAGCAGGTCCTACTGATGTGGACGTCACAGCCGAGGGAGAGACGCCATGGAGGAAGTGGCCGGCAACGCCGCCGTGGATGGAGCCGCGCCGTGTCGGCTCGGGACCGAGCGCCGGCAGCACCGTGAGATCGAATCAAGAAGAAAATGGGGCGATTAGTGTACAACCTCTTTGGTGGCGCCGATTAGACCGCAGCTTCATCCGAGGAAACGGTGATGATAATGCTCTTCCGGTGGTGCAGGTGAAGACCACGGTGTGGGAATGGAGGAGGCACGAAAGATGAGGGGAACGTCAGGGCAGCTCCTTGGAGGTGGAGGACGTGGTGGCTGAATCGGCGGGACGATGAGATCGACGACGAATCCTCATCTGGTACGGTGGATGAGGGACGTCGAGATGTTCCTGTGGACGACGTCGTCGTGGAAGAGGCTCCGGCTAGGTGGCGGACGGAGCAGGGTGTGGGGTTCCGTCGCGGGTTTTCGCGGCCTCGGTGTACGAATGGTTGGGCGGATGGGATGGCAGTGGGGAACCATGGCATAGAGACGCGCTTGTCCGAAATGTGGGGTAAGTTACGAAAGTACCCCACTATTTTGAGGCGGTTCTTTCGGTTCAGGGGTACCACGGGCATTTCGCGTGTCGGGATTTCACAGGAGGTGGGATTTTTCGCGCGCATTGTAATTTCGGAATAGCAAGGCGCGGGTTGAGATGGAGGGAGTTGTCGGAGCACAACGACACAAAGATATATCTTAAATATTTCGGGCTAACAAGGCGCGGGTTGAAATTTCTGGACAAGCCTAACGTGTATTGTACCAAATCAATGCGCCCTACAAATGTCATTCAAAACTTTGAATTCATGTTATGTTCAATTAAAATATTTCGCTACGTGTATAATGCATGCAACCTACTACTCAAACGAACGTTTTAGTGCATTCCAAACGTATATACTACCGCTTCAATATGAACTAAATTTGAATTCGTTTCTCTATTTGAATAAGATCTACAGTAATGATTGTTGTGAAGTCAAAGCATTTGAATTCGTTTCTCTGTTTTAATAAGATCTACAATCATCATTATTGTCAAGTTAAACCATCGTTTGTGTATTATCTTCACAGCACACCACATGATTAGTCTCGAGTTACATATGAACTATGTGTACTATATGAACTCGAACTAGATTTTTTGAATCCACTTTATTTTGATTTCAAATCACATTACATTTCTAGCTCTAGCTAGATCTTCATAATCTAAACCATGTCTCATATGTATAATGTGTTTATCACATTATGTATGGTGCCCCGCCCCCTACGCCTACAAGTATTTAGATGTGAGTTGCAAACACCACACATTACCACAAATTCAAATAAAATGTGAGAATGTTCGATATATAGTATTGTTTAGATTGTTCGATATTTAGTTGTAAGCTGCAAACGCCACACATTATCACAAATTCAAATAAAATGTGAGATTGTTTGATGTATAGTATGGTTTAGATTGTTCGGCATTTAGCTGTGAGTTGCAAACGCCATGCATTATCACATTATGGTATAACATGTGCACAACACGTGTATCACCGCTATATTCATGCATGCAATGTTTAAAACACTATGATCTCCTATTCAAATATATGAATCCGCTTTCATATCAAATTATGATCTTTGTTAGTCTCTTACACCCACACAATCCTCTAACCTTTGTAGCTACCACTAACTTTCTCTCGTGCATGCACACGCCCTCCTCGCCCTCCCCCTCCCTCGGCATTCTATCCACCGGGCACATTCATTTTTTTCTTTAGGTCGTTCTCCCAGAGTCTCCACAACTCCTTTCCGACACACACCGATCGATAAACCTCTCCAGCGATGTCTGCCTACAACATACAAACACACCTTCAATCTCCTCCTTTATGTGTCCTTGCCTCGTGTCTCTCATACGGCCAGACACACGTGTAAACTCTCGCCCCTCTTTTCATCGCTCTAACAACCGCACACTCCTCCCCCTATCTAGCTAGTAGTTGGGCCTCTCGCACCACCTCCTAGCTCCATTCTCTCTATCTATCCGTCTCGCTGGGCCTTATTTGCCTCTAACAAATTGGCGTACACCGACCGATCTCTCGCTATACATATAGCTAGCTAGGTCCTTATAACTCGTTTTTACCCACACGTCAATTGATCTACCTCATTACTTGTGTCTCTCCCTTCCTCCGACAAACAACAATTGATCTATCGATCTAGTTAGGTTTGCTTACCAAACACATGGTTCCCCTTCATCATCCATGGACGCGTCCCGACAGATCTATCACGCACAAGAACACACAGAAACACATCCCCACTCTTATTGATAACATTGCAGTTCCACCCTCAGTTTGTCTAGTAGGCCTCTCCCACCATCTTCGAGAAGCAACTCCATCACCCATCCAGCACTCTACCCCTCTCCCTCCCTCTCCCTCCCTCTCTCTCTCCTCTCTCTCTCCCATCATAGTTCCCGTCCTTCAGTTATGTATGGATGTCGACCGATCTCCCTCAAGACATAGCTGGGTCTCTCCTTCTCAACACATATATGAGTCGTTCTACCTCTATAGTTAGGCCTCTGCCTACCCCTCCCACCACCCCCTCCCTCCCCCACACACACACCGATACATCGAGCGCTCTAGTCATGTCTCCCTGCCACGCACAAATTGACGTGTGCCCTCTAATGTTCCGGTAGGCCAGCCACCCTATATCTTTAACTTGTACGCACACACCATTTTGATGGCTCTCTTCATCGATCTCACACCCACCAACTTGATCCTGTCTTCAACTCTATCGATAGCTATGACCCCTCCATCTCTTCTCGTGGATTGCCCGACCCTCTATGTATGATATGGATAGGCCTCCATATCACACACATTGCATGCAAAATTTTGTTTGAGATGTCATCAACACATATTCCTGAAGGAAATATGCCCTAGAGGCAATAATAAAGTTATTATTTATTTCCTTATATCATGATAAAAGTTTATTATTCATGCTAGAATTGTATTAACCGGAAACATAATACATGTGTGAATACATAGACAAACAGAGTGTCACTAGTATGCCTCTACTTGACTAGCTCGTTAATCAAAGATGGTTATGTTTCCTAACCATGGACAAAGAGTTGTTATTTGATTAACGGGATCACATCATTAGTTGAATGATCTGATTGACATGACCCATTCCATTAGCTTAGCACCCGATCGTTTAGTATGTTGCTATTGCTTTCTTCATGACTTATACATGTTCCTATGACTATGAGATTATGCAACTCCCGTTTGCCAGAGGAACACTTTGTGTGCTACCAAACTTCACAACGTATCTGGGTGATTATGAAGGAGCTCTACAGGTGTCTCCGAAGGTACATGTTGGGTTGGCGTATTTCGAGATTAGGATTTGTCACTTCGATTGTCGGAGAGGTATCTCTGGGCCCTCTCGGTAATGCACATCACTTAAGCCTTGCAAGCATTGCAACTAATGAGTTAGTTGCGGGATGATGTATTACAGAACGAGTAAAGAGACTTGCCGGTAACGAGATTGAACTAGGTATTGAGATACCGACGATCGAATCTCGGGCAAGTAACATACCGATGACAAAGGGAACGACGTATGTTGTTATGCGGTCTGACCGATAAAGATCTTCGTAGAATATGTAGGAGCCAATATGAGCATCCAGGTTCCGCTATTGGTTATTGACCAGAGACGTGTCTCGGTCATGTCTACATTGTTCTCGAACCCGTAGGGTCCGCACGCTTAAGGTTTCGATGACAGTTATATTATGAGTTTATGAGTTTTGATGTACCGAAGTTAGTTCAGAGTCCCGGATGTGATCATGGACATGACGAGGAGTCTCGAAAAGGTCGAGACATAAAGATTGATATATTGGACGGCTATATTCGGACACCGGAAGTGTTCCGGGTGATTTCGAAGAAAACCGGAGAGCCGGAGGGTTACCGGAACCCCCCCGGGAGAAGTAATGGGCCATATGGGCCTTAGTGGAGAGAGAGAGGGGCAGCCAAAGGTGGGCCGCGCGCCTCATCCCCCCTGGTCCGAATTGGACTAGGAGAGGGGGGGCGGCACTCCCCTTTCCCTCTCCCTCCCCACTTCCTTCCCCCTCCTAGTAGGAGTCCTACTCCTACTAGGAGAAGGACTCCTCCTTGGCGCGCCTATAGGGCCAGCCGGCCTCCTCCCCTTGCTCCTTTATATACGGGGGCAGGGGCACCCCTAGACACACAAGTTGATCCACGTGATCATATTCTTAGCCGTGTGCGGTGCCCCCTTCCACCATAGTCCTCGATAATATTTTAGCGGTGCTTAGGTGAAGCCCTGCGACGGTAGTACATCAAGATCGTCACCACGCCGTCGTGCTGACGGAACTCTTCCCCAACAGTTCGCTCGATCGTAGTCCGGGGATCGTCATCGAGCTGAACGTGTGCTAGAACTCGGAGGTGCCGTAGTTTCGGTGCTTGATCGGTCGGGCCGTGGAGACGTACGACTACATCAACCAAGTTAACGCTTCCGTTGTCGATCTACAAGGGTACATAGATCACACTCTCCCCCTCTCGTTGCTATGCATCACCATGATCTTGCGTGTGCGTAGGAAATTTTTTGAAATTACTACGTTCCCCAACAATTCCCACAAATAATTCACGAAATCAACCCCTCACCCACCCCCACCCCAAAACAAAAAACACTCACGAATGCGGTTTGTATCTCTCACACACACCCACGTAGGTGGGGGACATGCACGAAGAGAAGAGGTGCATGCACTGTGCATGTACTCCCGTCTCTTTCCCAACCACACCCGCGCGGTTACACGGTGGAGCTCATTTCTGTACGAAAAAGGTAGCCCACATGGTAATTTGGCACGTGTACTGGTTGTCCACTTGGTGGAGGGAGGATCATCTACCACGGGTGAACAAACAAATTGTGACTTGACGTGTTATGTTAAAAAAGAGGCAAACCATGTGGGGCCTACCTTAGAGGCAAGGCTCTATACACTGGAGTACTTTTGATGTGTCCCCTCAACTCGCAGAACAAGGAGAAGCTTTCTTAGTACGCCGTCTCCCCCGCCCACGGGCGCGGTGGCTCGCAGGATGAGGTGAAGCTTGCTTACTACGCCTTACGCCCGCTCCCTCGCCCATGCGCGCGGTGGCTCGCAGGACGAGGAGAAATATTTACTACTCCCTCCATTTACTCCTCGTCCCTACTACCTTGGTTATAGAGATTATATCATATTGTTTGTAATATATATGTCCTTTAGTAGATTTCAATATGAACTACTAGTACATACTCCAAACACTGGTGTATATAGACGTATTTTAGAGTGTAGATTCACTCATTTTGCTCCGTATGTAGCACTCTCCCTCGCCCCTCGACCCTCGCCCACGTGGTGGACGTGCAGCAATTCATTCGGTCTCATATAGCCAGAACGATATATACTGCACTACCATTATTGCTCGACTTCCCAAAGAGGCGAAGAGCCAATCGCAAGGTTAATATTTTGGAGATGCCAAGCGCAAGCTTATAGGAGAACGAGTAGTAGGTGACGCGTCATTTATAAATAAAGTTTTTTTCTTCGGTGGCACATACGCAATATGATAGGTTCATATGGAGAGAAAAGGAAACTGCTCCACTATATACATAGTCAGGATGGGCCAGCCTACACGGTTGCTTGCTGGGGTTGCTCTCTTCACACTCTCTCGCACAAAACGACTGTGGCCACATCTCTAACATCCCGGCGAATCACGTACGCTTGGGGAAGGGGTGGATGCTGAGTGTAGATGCGGTGGCCATCACCGACGGCGAAAACCCACTGTCGGCACGTCCCGGTCATGGGTCCCTGCCGTTCTCTCTCACAAAGCCGGTGAGGTTGTCTTTGTCCCTTGCTCACTGCTGCAACGTGGGCAGTTGCCGCCTCCCGCCGCTGTCCTCAAGGTTAAGCTACGTCCCTCAGGTACAACTCCCTTTACAGCCGGCTTGCACCACTGCTCCAGCTGCCCACATCACTCCCCGTGGATATTTCTCTACTTCTTTGCCCCGCACATACCTCTACTGGCTTCTACGTACTGTATTTGTGATGAGTTTATGTCTCATCAACTAGTCCCAGTAATCTTATTCTAATCACGCTTGTTCAATTCCTTTGCCACTGGGATGCTCATCTTGATTTTGGTGAAACTGCACAAACTGATCCGATAGTCAAAAGGTTGCAAACTTCATTTATTAGGAAGCTCGAACGTTGCCAGCAAATTGAAGCCTGGTCAGGGTTCATGGTAAAAGGGGTAGGGACTGCATGGATCGTTTTTTTCTTTAGTTGCCTCTATTCCAAAATAAGTGTCAACTTTAGTAGTAGTACAACTTTGTCCTAAAGTTTGCACAAAGTTGAGAAACTTATTTTGGGACGGAGGGAGTACATATTTGCTATGATCTATCAATCATTGAGATGCAATAGCATGCATGTTAGTCTCCTTTGTATTTGATGAAATGTTGCAACGGGCAACCTTGGACGCAAGATACATGTAACAGAAGCTGGAAGCTTCATAGCATTGTAAAAATTTATCTCGCTGATAAATTACAGTACGTACTATACTAGTACTTCCTCCCTTCCTAAATATAAGTCTTTGTAGAGATTTCACCATGAACCACATGCGGATGTATATAGATGCATTTTAAGTGTAGATTCATTCATTTTGTTCCGTATGTAGTGGAATCTCTACAAAGACTTATATCTACTAGTAATAGCTAGCCCCCACTACTAGGAATTCTCTATCCTCTCCTTGAGCCACGTCGTCAAAATTGATGTAGCCGTTAGATGAAGTAAATCAGTCCATAATAGCCGTCTAATCTTGACGTTGAGAGGCTCCGCACTAAGCCACATGCAAGCATGCAGAAATACCGTGCCACATGCATGTGAGTGGGTTTAAAATCACATCAACATGTCTGCATGCAAGCATGCCCCGGTAGCATGCATGTAAGTGAGCTTTTAAGTCCCATTAACATGTCAAAAAGAAAAATATAATCCCATTATGCAGTAGGAGTTGGCTGATCTTTTTTCCTTACGTGGGATGATCTAAATGATGATGGGAGTTTATTTAGTTTGGCTACCACATTTGTCATGTGGTTATAGAGTTTTTTTTGTTCTATGAAATCGATAATTTTGCGCAGAGAGATATACCGCTGTCCCGCGCCAACGCGCGGGGACTCATCTAGTAATATTTAGGAACGGAGGGAGTACTATGTAAAGAGTTAGGTGTCGCACGGTGATAGTGTGAGGTGGGCCATGTAATCACTGAGCCTGCGTGTTTTCACTGCTCTTGCACACCTCCGCTGTAAGAATGGAGAAATTTGTAATCTAGCAGTAGTATACCTCCTTTCGCCGAAAGCGTGGGACATCCAGCAGTCCTACCACCTCAGTAATAAAGACCAATGAGCCGTCAAATCACATAGACCCATTAGTAAGTTGGACGGATGAAGCAACCATCACTCTTGCGCCAGTGAGAGGTCGCGTCCGCTCTGCCCGGGCATGAATGCGGCACCGATTCTTTGGAGCGGCACTAACCGTTTTGGGCGGGAAGCACGCGCGGGCGATGGAGGGGCTTTGGGTGGGCCAGGCTGGTCAGGAATGGGCGTGGCAGCTGTCCGCATGTCCCTCCCGGACACGCCCGGAAATGAGAGGATGCACCGACTCTCGCGGCTAAAATCGTACACTACACAACATCTCTCTGTAGGAGTAGGTCGATCTGTCGCTCTCTCTAACACACACATGGTGTTAAACACACACACGCACACGCACACGCACGCACCTTGGTCCCATTGCACCTTCTAACGTGACTTATTACACCTAGATGGAGGGAGTAGTAAGTATACGAGGTACAGTGGCACACTGACTTAAGTCGAATACAAGTGCCCAAAATTTATGTGTGTGTTATAATAAGGATTCACTTAGAATAGTATGTGAGCGAACAGAGGGATCAATTGGACAGTGTTCCCGAGCAGTAGCGAGATGTGTGAGGTAAGATACACCGCTGGCACTTTTAATTTTTCTTATTAATTTGTTTGTTTCACTCTCTGACTAGTGGGACCGAACGTACTACATGGAGAGAGGTAAGGTGACTAAGGCTGCATTATTTATGCACCATTGTGGATAGTCTTGCCACCAAAGCCACATGACACGATTATGATTGAAATCCCAATGACTACCACACACACAAAAAAACACGGCATGCTTGTCACACGAATGCAGGAATGTATAAAAGGTTATTTCCCTCTTGTTGAACATAACGGGAGGGTTGTGTTGCTGGTTAGCCTGTTCGCTCATCAAACTTGAGGTCTCGGGTTCGATAACTACACTTGAGCATAATTTGTGCCAGGAGGATTCTTTGACTGGTCAAAATGTTTTCTAGCGTTTACACGCTTCACTCTCTCTCTAGTATATATATATATACACGCTGGAGCCTCAACGCTTGTAGTTGCTCTCTTCACACTCTCTCGCCCTCTCCCGCTGGAGCCTCAGCGCTTGTAGTTGCTCTCTTCACACTCTCTCGCCCTCTCCAGATCTAAACAAGACTTTGTTGGCCTCTCTCTCCCCTCACTGCTGCTCAAAGAGCCGGTAGGATCCGTCCGCCGGGAAGGGAAGGAGGCTTAACGCTGTCGCCGTCGGCGAGGGACTACCGGCGCAGTTGTTCACTTTCCACCCAGTGGCGGCGCGGGAGGGCCTCCGACCCCTTCTTCTTTGCCGACGTCCCGTCGCCCACCGAACCACGCCCCAAGAACCTTAAGATATAATTTACTTACTCCACATGCATTGCTCTAGCTGCATGTATACCATGAATCCTAGGACATGGTTCAAAGAGGAAAGGAGTGGGGGGAAAGTAGTGGGAAAAGTTGTATATAGCATGAATCTAGGACGTGGTTCAAAGAGGAAATGAAGGGGGAAAGTTGTATAGCATTAATCTAGGACATGGTTCAAAGAGGAAAGGAATGGGGGAAAGTTGTATCGCATAAATCTAGGACATGGTTCAAAGAGGAAAGGAAGGGGCGAAAGTACTAGTTCAAAAAGGAAAGGAAGGGACAAGGCTATAGAGTTTGAGCAGGACTAGATTTGCTGTGCTCACATAGGGAAAGGCGTCTAAAGGTAACAAAACTGGGACCAACACAAATATGCTCCTTGGTTGTTTGTTCTTTGTTGCAACAGACTGTGCATGACCACGGTACATCGGTTGATGCACATGGTGCTGGTGCTTCCACTGTCCCGTGCAACTCATTAGTTGTTGTTAATCTAAGGCCTTGTTTGCTTAAAAACTCCCTAGTCCCTACCTGCTGGGTTCCAGGGACTAAACATGGACTAGAGGTTATTAAATGACATGCTAAAAGACCATGTTACCCCTAGTAATGAACTAATAGAGACAAGGTGTGATGCATGGCAGGGGCAACTGTTGGAAAAAGTCCTAAAAAGACTCCCTCGGGGTCTTCTTTCTTTAGTCCCAAATGCCCACTTTTAGTCCTTAAAAGTCCCTCCTCTTGGGTTTAGATGGGACTGACACGGAGTTTTTTTAGTCCCTACACCAAAATGTCCCTGTAAACAAACACCCTCTAATAATGCCGCTGGAAAAATGATGCAATGCCACAGTTAAAAGCAAATTACTTGTTTAACGAATTTTATTGTTAATATAATCTCTATGTTAATATTAATCAATGCCACCGTTTGAGAAATGCTACTGTCTTCCTTTCTTTCCCATTTAGATAAGGTAGATGCTTCTTTTTGTTGGCTTCTGTGTCATCCACCGTTATTGACCACTAATTGTTTCCTTTGCACCTCTGTGTAAACAGGGTTATCTGCTTCACCTCGTTGCCATTGTGACCTTTTGTTGCACTGCACAAAACACTTTTGTTTTAAGAGTGTTTTGTGCAGTTCAACCAAAATGTCACACCAACAATGTTGCTTGATTGCTTGATCATAGTGGAACTGCACAAGAGGAGATCTTACTTCATATCCGTTAAGGAGAATTTGGTTCAGATCTTCTTCTTGTGAGTTGTTTGAATTCCGCATCATGAGAGGTCAGTACTAGCCTTCTTTCACATGATTCTGCAGTGTGCATTCATATTTTGTGCTACTTGTAGGATAATGTTGCTTGATTTTAGTGAACTGCACAAATGGAGACAAGACTTCCAATCTGTGTGTGCACCGTAATATCCCATTGAGATAAGATAAGGATATTTCACAACTACTGGCCTGTATTTTGCCACTTTCATCAGAAAATTAAGTTTAGTACTATACTTGTGCTCCCTAATTGATATGCCAAATCTTACATTGAAGGCGAAGCTTGTTTGCTATTGAACCAAGTGATGAAGGGGAAGAACAAGGGGAAAAATCAACTCCCGGTGCTGTAATGAAGCACTAGAACTGTGATGACACAAGTAATGATATAGTTTTGCATCTTAATTTATTGCTATGGCTGGAACGAGCAATTGTTTTGCCACTGATTTGATGCCACTCTTAATGTAATATCTAAGTATCTCTACTTGTGCAAACAGGGATCTTCTTTGAAGATACCATCTATTTTAGTGGAACTGCACAAGAAGATGTTGGAAACATTAAACTAATCGAGGAGTATATAGTAAGCATGGCCACCACCATAGATAGCAAAAGATGGTTCCGGAGAATTGCTTCATCTGTATGCTCTACACAATAAGCCTCCTGACAAAGGTTGGTACTCGCCCACTGATTTCATCCATATGATTGAGCTTTGTCATCTCTATTGGTGTTGTGCTACTGTTTAGATATTGTCATGAAAAAGTGGTATTGTCCTTGAGAAGTGCTTCATCTGTGTTGTTTTAAATATTTCCTTTCCTTTCTTTCGAGAAAACAGTGATGCTAGCATTTAGTAGTCCTCTTGTCTTTGCACAACAGGATCATCTTCCTCTGAAGAAGAATATGGAGTACGTGAAGTGACTAGTTCCGATTATGGTAGGATGAAGAAGCCATGTCTATCTTATCATCAAAAGGAGCAGTTGAAGGATGGTTACATTACTCCCCACAAGACCAAACTAACTTCAGCTCAGAAGGACTGACAAAATCTCCATTTTTTGCTGTGACAAATGTCCGAACTGATGGCAAACCCTGCCCATTCCACAATCATAGGCATTTGATATTTTGGAATGGGACAACCTTGTCAAATTTTGCTCATTGATTTTAGCAAGACATGCGTTTGATATTTTCGAATGGGACGCCCTTTGCTGTCAGCAGCGTCGATCATTTTTTCTTTATTCTTTAGTTGTGAAGTAAATATTGCCTCTGACATGTGACTCGCCGAGATGCATAATCATCGATTGTTTTGAATGTTCTCTATGAATTGCCAGGCATGCGTGTTTGATTGCAATGTACAGAAACACTAAAAAGCCGCTCAAACTCTTTGTACTCCTTCTGTTCGTTTTTACTTCGCACATTGTGAACGTGCATACTTTTTTGTATAAGATTGGTCAAAGTAGAGATACTTTGACTGCAGACAAAACTTGTATGAAGAGTAGAAAGGACCGGAGGGAGTACATGTGAAACTGCTGCAAACGAGGTGATCACCCTGGGAATAATGCTAGTACGTATTGTTTTGCATGTTCATCCAATGCCAATGATACATGAATTCGAACTAATCGAAATATATTCATTCATACACGGTCGGATTTCATATAAACATGCCAGATTTCATTACATTTCATACATTCTTCAACTAAAAAGGGGTGCGCTGGAGGTATAATTAATTAACCGAAGCTACCCACCTGTGTCCCGCTGAGCCGAACAGAAGCTTTAGTGACTTAACTGCAGGTGCAATTGCGTAACTGGCATGTGGCCTCTTGGGCCCACTTGTCAGTCAGCCAACTGCACCAGCAGTTAAGTAGAAGCAGCGTTATTCTCCAGCAGAACTCCCTGACTCCACGTCGCCGCCAAGAAGCTAACCGGCCGTCAACGGTCAACCAGCCTAGCTTGGCTTCAACAGGATGGTAGCAGCGGTGGCCTTACTTGGACCCGAGCGGCGGCGACCTACCGTGTTCTACTCTTCCTCGTTTTCTGTGTGTCGCGGCCTCGTTGGCAGCGGGGCGGGGCCTCGGCGGAGCCAGCGATGTCCTCTATCTCGTTGCCGGCGGGCGGCGCCTCAGCGGAGCAGTGGAAATCCTCCCCCGCGTTGCCGGCAGGGTGGGGCCTCGGCTGAGCCGGCGATGTCCTCTGCCTCGTTGTTGGCGGGGCGGGGCCTCGGCGGAGCTGGTGGTGTCCTCTGCCTCGTTGTTGGCACCGCGGGGCCTCGGCGGAGCAGGGCCTCGTCGATGCCAGCAGAGCGGGGACTCGTCGGAGCCGGCATTGTCCTCTGCCTCGTCCTCGGTCTCGCCAAACAACGCCTCGCCCGCTTCATCGCCCTCTTTGCTAGTCTCTTTGTAGGCGGCCGCAGCCTCCGCCACCCGCATGCGGTACCGCCAGTGCTCGAGGCGGCCCTTGCCGGCGGAGCGGTACGAGTCGAGCAGCGCCTCCTTCTCCGCCCGCTCCGCGGTGATCTGCTCCTCCGCCTGCAGGTGCTCCTGGAGGAGATGGTGGTTGTAGGCGGCGTCGGCCTGTGCCTCCCGGAACTGCTCCTGGCGCATTTGCCTCACACTATCCATATATTGGGCACAGGCCTCGTCGATGGTCATGGTGCAATGCACCAGCGAGGATGGCGCGGAGGAGGGGTTGGTGCCGGATCGTCGACTACCATGTTCTCCATTAGGACGTCATCGTCCTCCGGCTGCCTGCCGGCCAGCCGGTCGGCAGCAATGGCTGCCATCTCCTTGTAGTCCGTCGTCCGCCCATCCTGAAGAGCGCTGGAGCGCGAAGAAGCCATGGTGGGCAGTAGTGGTGTCGACAGGAGAAAGGGAACAGATGCGGATGACTCCGGCTATGGCTGGCGCAGTAGTTTATATAGAAATGGTGGGCGGGCTGAGGGACAGACATGTGGCGCTGGAGTAGCCGCCTCAGCAACCGCGTATCATTAATGTGGGCGGCAGATGGACGGACGGATGACACTTGTGTCGTTTGAAGGCGGGGCAATCGCCTGCACCGAGAAGCGGGGCGGGCGGCGCTGACTGTTTCGGGCGGAAAGCGCCCGAGGGAGAGGAGATGACTTTACTTGGAGAGGATGACAATGGGGACCCACCAGGTCCATAGCCTCACGTACGCAAGTGCCTCCTTATTATATATATATATATGTATAAAACTATACTCCCTCCGTCTAGGTGAATAAGTCATATTAGAAGGTGCATCACGACCTAGGTGCAAGCAGATTGGTGGAAAAGAAGAATATTTCTCTCTTCTAAACACAACATTTAATAACAGTAGTTAAGAGGATGCCTTATTAGCTACCCATGTAGGCCATCATAATTCATAGCATGCAAAGCGCTTTTATTTCTTGCCAAAGAACTGCATGCATTGGTCCTTGCCCGAGCAAAAAAAGGGAGGAAAGGGGTTTCCACGGGAGACAACGAGGCAGAGGTGGAAGCACTCGCCGGAGTAATTTATTTTGCTTCCCCCTGGTTTCCTGACATCACGGTCCCACACCATTGTCAACCTATGTAGTAGTCAATAAACGAGAGAATTGCACAAGAAGCGGCCGACAGCTAGGACCAAGCAGCTCGAGCAGTATTTGTGTTTTTGAGGTGTGAGCACTGCAGAGTTTTTCGATGTTTAGCCCAGATATTAATTTTTCTCCTCAGAACAACAACGAAAAGATCGCTGCAGGTATTAACTGGGCGGGCTGTGGCCCGTCTAGCCCAGGCCAGATATCTAGCCCAGGTATTAATTTTTTTCAAGCTGAAAATGGCTAGCCCAGCTATACTTTTTTTAGGAATACCCAGGCAAGGTCAAGTTGTTATTCTCCGCCCCGCTGGGCTGCAAATCTTTCCTAGGAGGGATGCATTAGGCTTAACAAGAAAATGGGCTTTAAGAAATAATAAATGGGATGTAATTATAAAAACTGGGTAGTAACTATAAAAAAATGCACCAAATACATGATTACTTTATAAAATATTATTTTTTGATATTGAAAATTTTAATTTCATTAATTGTTGCGAGAACAATGTTTCACTGGATTTTTACGTAATATAAATTTATATTGAAATTGTATTTAATCTGACTAGAAATTTCGGGATAAAAATATTTTGGATCCCATCAAAGTGTGGGAAATTTTATTGAATTCTATTTTGAACGGTTGGTTGAAATTGGCTGTACTTTTAACAAACTGTAAATGGGCTGTAGTAAATTCCATTAGAATTCAAAAATGGGCTACACATTCTTACAAATCTCAAGTGGGCTATAAGTTCTCTGCCACACACTTCTGGCCTTACTAAGTTGATGCGTCCCCTAAAAAAATAGAGTTGACGCGTATGCAAGGCTTTGTCAACTTATAGTCAACACACGGTTCTAGCAGTAGTGGCCGTTGGATGTCCATACAACGGATGTCGTGCTTCTTCTTCAATCTCGGATATTCTAGCTTCACCCGCCCAAAAATTGATTCCTCCCCCTGAAATCTGGGGTGCACCGTTTCGGAATCTGACCTGTGGGCCTACTAAGTTGATGTACCAAGGGCTTTGTCAACTTAGTCAATATAAACGATTCTAGCTGCAGTGACCGTACGATGCCCATCCAACGGTCGTAGTGCTACTTCAACCTCTAGTCTTCTTGCTCCAGCCGCCCAAAGCAACGCCGGTCGTGCCGCCTGCTCCTGCCTCCCGTGGCCGGCTGTGCTGCCGCGGAGGCCTCACCGCCCCCTACTATTCCCACCGCTGGCCAGGCCCTGCGGTGATGGCAGCCTCACACCGCAGCCGAACAAGTGAACCCTCATACTCCTCTCCGCGTGGGCATCCACTGTCGCGTCTTCACCGGCTCCGCGTCATCCCCTTCCTAGGCCTCACCGTCGTCCACCGCCCTGGTTCTCTCGGCGCGGCATGGTCAACATGGTCAAGGAACGACTTCCATCGGACGTGGACTATACATGGAGAGGCTGACAGCTGGGTCCACGGCGGCAGCAAGGAAGTGCCTCCTTATTACGCGGATAATAATGATTCCTCCACCTGACAGCAGGGACCCACCGGACGGGCCACCAGTATTTTGCAAAAAAAATCGGTTCCCCCTGACTGCTGGGACCCACTGGACGGGCCACCGTATTTCGTGAAAAAAACGTTCCCCCCGCTGTCAGCTCGGACCCATCGGAAGTGCCTCCTTATTACGCACAACAAAATGAATACTTCCCCGGCTAGCTGGGACCCACCTTGTTGGGAGGATGACTTGTGGGCCTACTAAGTTTACGGGGACGAAGGGCTTTGTCAACTTAGTCAATATGAACGATTCTAGCTCTAGTGACCGTACAATGTCCATCCAATGCCATAGTGCTTCTTCAACCTCTGGTCTTCTTGCTCCAGCCGCCCAAAGCAACGCCGGTCGTGCCGCATGCTCCTGCCTCCCGTGGCCGGTTGTGCTGCCGCAGAGGCCTCACCGCCCCTACTATTCCCACCGCTGGCCAGGCCCTGCTGCGACGGCAGCCTCACACCACAGCCGAACCAGTGAACCCTCGTAGTCCTCTCCGCGCGGGCTTCCTCTGCCGCATCGTCCCCTTCCTAGGCCTCGCCGTCGTCCACCGCCGTGGTGCTCTCCATGCGGCGTGGTCAACATGGTCAAGGAACGACTTCCATCGGAAGAGTACTGTACATGGAGAGGCTGACAGCTGGGTCGCCACAGCCCAGATTTTTGTGATTTGCCAAGTAAGTCGCTTTGTCAGGCCTGTTGGGCTGCAAAACTTTCAAGACGAGGAGAGCTTTCATTCGGCTGGCCGAGAAAATGGCCCATCAGTAATGAGAAATGGGTTGTACATTTTTAAAACACATCAAAGCGGCAATTAGTTTCAAATATATATTTTTTCATTTCAAGATTTTAAATTACATTAATTTTTATGCATGGAGAATTTGTTGGATTTTATATTGATATACATTTATTTTTAAAATCAGTTTGAATGTGAGTCAAAATTTCGGGATTAAAAACAGTTCGGACCACACCGAAATATGCAAAATTTCGTATAATTTTTAAACTGTTGCCACAATATGGGCTGTAATGCTAACAAAAAGAATATGGGCTCCAAAAAAACCTTAAGAATTAGCAAATGGGCTGTAAATTATTAGAAATAATGGCAGATGGGCTATATCCTGTTTTCTAGAGATTTGAGGCTTTCCTAAAAAAAGTTTGACGCACAAGCACTGACTATTGGATGTCCATCCAACGGCCGTCATGCTTCTTCAATCTCTGCTCTTCCTGCTCCAGCCGCTCAAACAAGCGCCGGCGGGACTGCCTCCTCCCTCCTCCTCGCGGTCGGCTGTGCTGCCGCGCAGGCCTCACTACCCGACCGTACTCCCATCGCTGGCCTAGCCATCCCTCTACTCACCCACACCTGCTGTTATTCTCCAGCGATGGCAGACGAACCAGTAAACCCACGTATAGTCGTACTCCCCTCCACGTGGGAAACAACTGCCGAGTCTTCCTTGCCTCCGTGTCGTCCCCTTCCTAGGCCTCGCCATCGTCCACCACCCTGGTGCTCTCGGTGCGGCGTGGTCAACGTGGTCAAGGAAACGACTTCCATCGGATGTGGACTGTACGTGGAGAGGCTGACAGCTGGGTCCACGGCCACAGCAAGGAAGTGCCTCCTTATTACGCGGAAAATAATGATTCCTCCACCTGACAGCTGGGACCCACCGGATGGGGCTCTGTATTTCGTGAAAAAACATTTCCCCCTGACTGCTGGGACCCACCAGCTACATCTTCACAGGCAAGGAAGTGCCTGACAGTCGGGACCCACCTGGTCGAAGCGTACGTAGCGTTGTCATTCTAGTCGCGAACGTGTATGTACATACTATCGATGTAGAGGCGTGCACGTGTCATAGCAGAGGCGCGCATGTGTCGTAGTAGAGGCGTGCACGTACAATGTACATGTACGTACAACGGTCAGGGTGCAAGAAAGAAAATACGGCAACGTATGTGTACATACGGGCGGGGTCTCGAACGCCTACTCGCGCATACGTATGGCCAGGGCTCGTGTACATGGCTGGGTCAGAATGGAGAAACAGCGCCATCGTCGTGTTCATGGGGTGGCAACGGAATGTGTCGTGTTCATGGGGAGGCAACGGAATGTGTCGTGTTCATGGGGAGGCAACGGAACGCGTGGGAGCCAACCGGCTGGGTCGGAACGGAATGCGTGGTCGTGTTCATCGGGAGGGCTTGGACGGAACAGGCGATGGAAACGAGGCCTGGCGTACCGCAAAACGGAGGAAACAACCTTGTGTTCGACCGGCCACGTTCGAAACGGGATCCTGTTCATCGGGAGGGGTCTGGCGTACTGCAAAACGGAGGAAACGGACCTCCTATGGTCGAAACGGGGGTCCTATTGATCGGGAGGGGTGTGGCGTACCGCAAAACGGACGAAACAGACTTGTGTTGGAGCGCTACGGTCGAAACGGGGGTCCTGTTCATCGGGAGGGGTGTGGCGTACCGCAAAACAGGACTCCATGGGATACTGTTCATCTCCACCGTCGACCCCCTCCAGCCTCCACGAGCTACTATTCATCCACCGTCGACCTCCTCCAGCCTCCACCTGCGACTGTTCATCCACGGGCTCCTGTTCATCCAACCTCCACCGCGCGCTACTCCACCGGCTACTGTTCAACCAGCCCTCTCCACGGGCTCCTGTTCAACCACCCCTCCACTGGCTACTTTTCATCCTGCCCTCCACCGTCTACTGTTCATCCTGCCCTCCACGGGGTGGTCCTGTTCATCCAGCCATCCACGGGGTCCTGTTCATCTAGCCCCAACCGGCTCGATCAATCGGGGTCCTGTTCATCCAGAGGCAACACCACGGGGTCATGTTCATCCACCCCTACTAGGAACTGTTTATCCACCCCCCCCCAACGCTCACTATTCATCCAGAGGCAGAATCGATCGGCTTCAGTTAGCAGCAGTAGCGAAGTAATCGCTCGATCGGGTTCAGTTAACAGCCATCGATCGATCGCTCGGGTTCAGTAACGCGTAGCCTGCAATGCAATCGCTCGGGTTCAGTTAGAGCCAACGCCTCGCTCAGGTTTAGTTAGAGCCAACGCCGCGCACACACACGCGTACGTGTATGAGAGAAACACGCATCGCTCGGCCCCGACCTCCCACCATAACCGGGAACTCCCGAAATTTTCCTCGCCCTCGCTTGTACCATGGTTTTTTCCGTCATGGACGGCCCAAAGAATGTCATGCAGCTGCGTCTCCGGCCTGCCCTGGATGAAAAGCCCATTTTGTGTCATGATTTTTTGTCATAGAAGTAGGAGCCCACCACATCTATGATGATACCGGGTTTTGTCACAATTATCGTCATAGAAGTCTCATATGTATGACAGAAAAAAATTTCGTTCGGCCCAAAATGTCACAGATGTGTCTTTTTTTGTAGTGTGACGCAGGGGCGGCAGAGGCGATCCGTGAGCTATGTCCCTCGCAGCTGGAGGCAAGCGAGGCAACGAGAGGGATGGTGCAGGAGAGCCCCTAGCGGCACTGACGAGCTCGGTGATGCGGTCTAGCCAATCTTCGTAGAAGTCGTCGACTGGGCGTTAACGCAGGAGCTCGCTTGCCATGAGCAACGTGGCCTACGCATCCGTGGGAGCGCGACGAGCGTGGGACAACGAGCCGGCCGAAGTCAGCGATGGGGTGGCGGTGCGGCCGTCCCGCCGCATAGAGGGGTGGAGCGATGACGCTTGCTGCCCGTTCACTACCAGGCCGATGGCGGTGTTGGCAACAGGTGATGGAGAACGGCGGGGAGGTCTGCCAACTGGCGCCGTTTGGGCGACACGGGCGGCGAGGGCGGCGCAACGCTCAGCACGGTCTTGGCGAGCGTCTGACAAGGATGTGATGGAGCTGTGGAACGTGGATCGACAGAGGGAAAGCTTCAGCGCACCCCTACCTAGCGCGAAATGTCAAATTATGGGTTCCAGCAAACCCTTGAGGTTCGAACACTGAGGTGCGCATGAAGGTCTCGCTCCCCCTTGCTCACACTCTCGCAACGATCTCAAAGACTAGATCGCCGAACCCGAGGAACAAACGAGACAAGAGTTTATACTGGTTCGGGCCACCATTGCGGTGTAATACCCTACTCCAGTGTGGTGTGGTGGATTGCCTTGTAGGCTAGGGATGAACAAGTACAAAGGAAGAATAATCTCCTGAGGATGCCGCTCGCTCGTGGCTCCTGAACCTGGCCATGGGATCGATCTCCTCCTGGGGCGAGATGCGCGAGTGTTTCATCGCCAACTTCCAGGGTACTCGCGACTGCCCGCCAGCCGCCGGCGACCTGCGGTGCATCAAGCAGCAACCAGGGGAAACCCTACAAAAGTACATCTAGCGCTTCAACAGCGTCCGCCTCAAGATCCCCAAGGTGACAGAGGAGGCCAACATCTCCGTGTTCTCCGATGTCGTCCATGACTTCAAGATGAAGGAGGAGCTCGCCATCCATGAAGAGCTATGCTCAGCCCTGGAGATGTTCAACATGGCGACCAAGTGCGCAAGAGCTGAGGAGGGCGCCTCTCCCTCCTCGAGCTCCCTGCCGCTGACCCCGAAGAGAATAAAGCCAAGGCCAAGGATGTGAAGCGCAAGGGATTAGCCGTGCTCGCGGCAGAGCCGGACTCGAAGCGCGGCCGGGACCACCCCGAGTCGTCTAAGAGCAGCCGCCTGTTCTGCTCCTTCCGCAACGTACACTGCCACAACACAAACGACTACCAAGAGCTCAGAGCCATTCGAGATGGATGCTTCGGTCAGCGCCCCGAGAGCAACGATCGGGGTTATGGCCGAGGAGGAGGACGAAGTGGGGGACGTTGGGATGAATGCCGCCCCCGGCAGGAGTGGCGCGACCGGCCCCGCGAGGACCACTAGCAGGACTAGCCTCACAAGGGCGCTGTCGACATTCTGGGAATGGGGGTCCCCAAATTTGCCTGCCTACGGCCCACGGCATGGCATGGCTGGCAGGTCTGTACGGCCCATCTTCATCGACAAGGCATTCAAGACCCTCGCGAGGGGCCAAGCATCGTGAGGCAGACGGCGCAAGACCTCCTCAGGAGTGGCCTCGCCGGGCATGCTCACGAGGGGCGGAGAGATCAAGGCAGGGCAAACTTCGCAGGGTCCTCATGTGAGATACTTGTGTGATCATGTGATTGATCATATGCTACTTTAATGCTTGCTTGGATGATATTATCCTCCATTTTGTTATATGATCATTCACTTTGCTTGGTGATGAGTGCATGCTTTTAAGTTATATCATTTTGAGCGCTCCACCAAGATGTATGTGACATGTAAGAGTAAACCATGATCCTAATATATTGTGCATTTGCATTCAAAAGAAAATTTTAAATAATGCACAAATTTAGGGGGAGCTCTTGATTATCACATACTTCTCAAAGCGACGATGTATTTCAATCTTATAATCATTTGTTGAAGCTTTGATCTATATGTTGTCATAAATTACCAAAAATAGGGAGATTGGAAATGCAACTATCCCTGGGTGGTTTTGGTAATTCCAAACAACATATAGCTCATTGAGCTAATACTATTTCAAGATAAATATTTCAGGAAAGCTCAATGATTGGCATGACATGGATTAGAAATGTGGACCCCTCAAAATGCTAAGGACAAAAGATTGGCTCAAGCTCTAAATCTCAAGACTCTACATTTTACCTTTTAGTGATCCAAGATCACATTGAGTCCATAGGAAAAGCCAATACTATTAAAAGGGGATGAGGTGTTGCTTAATGGGTTACTTGCTCAATGTGCTTAGTGATATGCTCCAAAACCCTCAACCACTTTCTCATATGCACATATGTCCCAAACCAAAAGTCAAATTTGGCCCCACCAAAACTTTCCATCCGGCGCCAAAGAGTTTAGTTTACATAGCCACTGCCACAAAACCATAGCCTTTCTGGTCTCACAGATAGGGATCTCGGTCTCAACGAGATGGGATTGCAAACTCTCGGTTTCCCTTCGTAACGTTTCAGTCTAACCGAGATGAGCAAACAGTGTCAGTGTCAAAACCAGGCGGATGGTAACAGGAAGCGGGGGACACAGTGTTACCCAGGTTCGGGCCCTCTCGATGGAGGTAATACCCTACTTCCTGCTTGATTGATCTTGATGATATGAGTATTACAAGAGTTCATCTTCCACGAGATCGGAGAGGCTAAACCCTCGAAGCTAGCCTATGGTATGATCGTTGTTGTCCTACGGACTAAAACCCTCCGGTTTATATAGACACCGGAGGGAGCTAGGGGTACACAGAGTCGGTTACAAGGGAGGAGATCTACATATCCAAATTGCCAAGATTTCCTTCCACACAAAGGAGAGTCCCATGCAGACACAGGATGAAGTCTTTAATCTTGTATCTTCATAGTCCAACAGTTCGGCGAAAGTATATAGTCCGGCTGTCCGAGGACCCCCTAATCCAAGACTCCCTCAGTAGCCCCTGAACCAGGCTTCAATGACGACGAGTCGAGCGCGCAGATTGTCTTCGGCATTGCAAGGCGGGTTCCTCCTCCGAATACTCCATAGAAGATTTTGAACACAAGGATAGTGTCCGGCTCTGCAAAAAAAATTCCACATACCACCGTCGAGAGAATAATATTTCCACAAATCTAATATGCTGACAACTTTTCATAACGTGACATCACGCCATGGCCCCAGTTATTATTCGAACCGTTTTTCTCAACCAGCTACTACACATACTGTGAGGCGGTTTTCATGGCACGTCTTGTCAAAGCAGAGATCGTGTCCCCCTATCATGGGATTCCCGTCAATACGGGTGTGGGTAACCCAACCGCGCCATTAATCACAGCACTTGGGGAATAAGCAAATTTACCAGGCAGGTGGGAAGGCGCATAGTTTCTTTCGCCCTTATAAAGGGATATGGGTTCCACCTTTTTACCCACGCCTTCCTCTCTCCTGCCCATCCATTCTCGCGTACTCAAGCTCCAGCGCCCAAGTTCACATTTTCTCTGAAGAACCACTCCAAATATGTCCGGAGCAGGAGGCAAGTGGATGGCCTCTACCGTCCGTAAGAAGGACATCAAGAAACTTCGGGAGGCCGGGTATCTAGCCCAGAAAATCGGCCACCGTCTCCCGACGGCGGGACAGATCGTCCCTACCCCGGAACCCCACAAAAGGGTCGTATTCCTCCCTCATTTTATCCGCGGGCTAGGTTTTCCCCTCCACCCATTTGTTCACGGCATCATGTATTATTACGGGATCGATTTTCATGATCTATCCCCCAATTACTTCCTCAACATCTCGACATTCATTGTCGTGTGCGAGGCTTTTCTCCACATCCCGCCACACTTCGGCTAATGGCTGAAGATCTTTAATGTGAAACCCAAGGTAGTGGGTCGTGAGCATGCTGAGTGCGGGGGCGCTATGGCCAATAGGTACCTTCAATGATTCCGTCAGGGAGTGGCAACATGAGTGGTTTTACATTACTGAGCCGCGCGGCGCGAAGTGGGCCGCTGCTCCCGAGTTCCGATCCGGAGCCCCTCTGCGGCTCACGTCCTGGCTCAAGAAGGGCCTGGACTGGTCATCATCCGACAAACTGTTGGTGCTCCAGACGCGCGTCAAGGATATGGAAGAGAAGAATATAGAACTTGTCAACATAGTCCAGGTGATGTTAGTCCGTCGGATCCTACCTTGTCAACACCGGACTTGCAATCTATGGGAATTCGATCCGGCCAAGCACCAGACCCTACGAGAGATCTTTGGCTCCTTGCCCGAAGACATCTGGAAGGTGCTTTTTAAGCTCGGCAAATCATGGCCGGACTCGGCCGAGGACCGCGGGTACCAACTGTCCCGCCCTGCAAGCTCGGTAAGTTACCAAACGTTTTATTCGCATAACTCAAGGGAAATGCTTAATGTGTTTTACACAACTCTCCTAGGGTTGGACGAAGAAGGCGGGGTAGATCCAATGTTCGGCCCCGCTGCCCGAAGAACCGGCCGGCCCACTTCTGACGAAGATGTTGGACCCGGCGCCTTACAAGGTGCCGGTGAAGAAGACCGAAAAGGAGGCCAAAAAGACCCGGGGCGGCTATCGTCGCCGTGCCCGACCTGCCTCCGAAGAGGACGAGGAGGAGGAAGACGAATCCCCAGCAGGGGGAAGAAAGAAAAGGACAGCCTCCGTACACTTGGAGGCCAAGTCGCCTAAAAGGGGGAAAATTCTTCTTCCGGAAGAGTCCACTACCGTCGCTAATAGCAGCCCAGCGTGGGATCCTAGGGCCCAGCCCCTAGTGAACTCGTAAGTATACAAAATCTGAACACGTTCATGTGTCCGGACCCATCATGGCATAGTATTTTAACCTGAGCCATATTTTTTGTAGTCTGACGGGGTCCCGTTCTGAACAATCCTCGTCCGAGGATTTGATGAGCTCGGATGCTATGGAGAATGGGACGCCTCCGAAGGCCCCTCCCGCCGAACATGTGATCAACACCGAGGCTTTGTCCCAAAGGGACTCCGTCCATGGAGGGGCGGAGAAAATCGTGAAGGCGGCGCCTGGAGGTCAAACTTTAGGGGCCGGAGACATAGGGGAGAAGACCCCCACAGGAGTCGACGGCGGGGACCATCATGAATTCAGCCCCCAGCCGGATGCAGTTTCGGAGACCAATACGGCTCTGGAATCACGCAGGTGGCCTTCCTCGGCTGGAGAGGGCGTCCCTGTTCCACCGGCGACCTCTGTCCAACTAGAGGCGTCGGGTGCTTTATTGGCGGCGTTGAAGAGCGCCTCCGTCGTCGATGAACATCGTGCCCTTATGGGTGCGGTGATTGAGAAGATTTAATCCGCTGAAAATGGACTGAATGAAGCATGTATCGACCTTATAAGAGGTTTTGAGGTATGTTTTATACGGTTTCAAAGAGTGTCATAGTATGGATAGTAGCCCCTGATACACCGTCCGGTGATGATCAAATATATTTTTCGTAGGAAGACTCATTTGATGACATCTATCTCTCCTCTTTTGTAAGCACGCGTCTATAGCGGCTACTGCCGCTCATACCGCGAAGGTTTCCGGACTGAATCATAGTCTGGAGCGGGCCGAAGCGGAGCTTGGCTAGTTAAAAAGGCAGTTGGAAGATCAACAAGGTATGCACAAATATTGTTTGCGTTCAGTACAAACAAATTTTCAGTATGATAGAATATGTGTCATGATTTGCGCCAGTGTTGATGACTGAAGTCGAGGCTCTGAAGAAGGTTGTTACCGAGGCCAAGGAAAAAGCAGCTGCAGAGCAGGCTCTTCATGAGAAGCACGAGGCCAAGGTTGTGGAAGCTAGGCGAGAGCTCCAAGAGGCCATGAAAAAATACGAGACCCTGGAGCAGAGTTTAACGGAGAAAGAATCCAAACTCACCAGGGCTCATCAGGCCGTGTGCGATGCCTGTGGGGAAACCCAAGGCGCCTTGCAGGAGATCCAAGAGGCAAGGGAGATCACAGCGGGTAAGGTCTTTTTCCATGTAAAGCAAGTATTTCAGGAGAAAATTATGCTTTATAATTTTAAGTTCGGATTTCTCCAGGGGTATTTGCGGAACTTCCTCGTAGCATATCGGATGCCGCCCAATTCTACCGAGCCGAAGAGGGGAATAATGTGGATAAGCTCTTCTGGTCGCATTATCTGGCACCGAATTATCCGGTTCCTTTTACCAATCAACTGAAACAGCTGATTGAACTGCATAAGGCAGCCGAACTAGCCATGAATGATTTGATTATCCAGCTATGGCCCGCCGAGCCGATTCCAGGTAGCTACTTCAGGCTCGTGAAGTGACTTGTTAGTGCTTGCCCTCGACTTGACGTCATCAAGCAGTTGGTCTGCATAGAAGGTGCATGAATGGCCTTTGCCCGCGCAAAGGTGCACTGGGGGAAGATGGATGCTGAAAAGCTGATGACCGAGGGACCGCCAGAGGGAAAGGAGCACCGCAAGCCCGAATTGTATTATGAAAGTGTCCTGAAAGGATCCTGCCTTGCGGCGGAGCAATGCACCAAGGACATTGTATTTCCATGAATATAGTCATGTTGTCCTTTGTAATGTGTGAACAAGGTCATTTCTATTATTTATTGCCTGTTATAAAAGTTTACCCTCCTGCGCGGCCGTTTAATATATTAAACCTGAGAATTGGCTAGTCGTCGGCTTGTGCCCCCTCGTAAGAAATACGGTGCTGTTCGGGATAAACCTGATCACTCTTTACCCCAGTGTTGGGTCCTTTGAAGGAGGTGTTCAGCACAACAAACCAGGCAATCAGACTATAGGGCTTTATCATTCTCACTTAGCCATAGGAGCATTAGGAAGGTAGGCGCAGCCCCTGGTGTTCGGAAGACCGCACGAGGGGCCCTATAGGCACCTGACCGGAAGAAGAACCGATCCATCGTACGCTGCATTGGTTATGGCATTATGCAGGAGAAATCCTTAAAGATTTTACAACCTCTCGAACAGCTGACCAGCTCTCGTCGTATCATGACAGTCAGTTTTCGGCTTTCTCTACTGAGGTGCTCGTCCAGAAGAACTGGGACACAATCGTAGTAGTTCTCCTAGTGCCGCCTTAGCCGATATAGCGGAACGTAAGGCAACAAAACATGGGAGCCGGGCAAACCCAACATTTGACCCAAGACATGCTATAAGTTCGGGATGCCAAACTTCCTTGAAGGTGTTCGGACTTTATTGTCGTATTATGGGTAAAACAAAGCCCCTTGCAAAGGCGTATCGCGGTGTACGGATGCAACTTAACAAAAGAGTTTCAATGAGAAATAATAGCAAATAACCGTCATACAAATCCACATGTTGTATTTGAATGATACGTCGATGCATATGAGTACAGGTAATGTGATAAAAGGGGGAATATGACTGTGGAACCTGCTGGGACCAGGGAGGAAGAAGCTGTGTGCAGATCCGGAGTGTAGTCGGATGGACGTCGCGAGGAATATCCAAAGATTCCCTGGTGCATTCGAGCTATTACCATGTCACCAGTCCCGGTTTACGCAAAGGTGAGCTAGCAAAGGAAATGTAAGAAATATTTGTGTGCCAGAGAGCGGTTTGCCGCGATATGTGGCATGTTCTGGACTTCGCCGGAATGTTTAGTCAAGCCCTGGACGAGCCGGGCTATCCTGCCGTGAAGTAGTTCAGACTACTTTGAATGTGTCTAGGGGTTTGGCCTCGACTCAAGATTTGACTGAAAGGTGCCCTCCATTGCTTCTGCTGTTTAAAGCGGCGGCGTACTCTATGGTACCGAGGGAGAGTTCGGCCTCGCCATTAACCATGATGACGCCGCGCGGACCGGGCATCTTGAGTTTATGGTAGGCATAATGTGGCACCGCGTTGAATCGAGCGCACGCGGTTCGCCCGAGCAGTGCCTAATAATCACTACAAAAGGGGACGATGTCCAAGATTAACTCTTCCGCGTGGTAATTGTCTGGTGATCCGAAGACTACCTCGAGGGCGATGGAGCCGGTACAGCTGGCCCCCACGCCTAGTATAATACCTCTAAAGGTGGCTTTAGTGGGTCTGATCATGGAATGATCGATGCCCATCTTGCGCACTATGTCCTGGTAAAGCAGGCTTAGACCGCTGCCTCCGTCCATAAGGACTCGTGTGAGGTGGAACCCATTAATTAATGGATCGAGGACTAGTGCGGCTGGATTGCCGTGACTGGTGTTGACCGGACGATCCATTTGGTTGAAGGTGATGAAGGAAATATGCCCTAGAGGCAATAATAAATGTTATTATTTTATTTCCTTATATCATCATAAATGTTTATTATTCATGCTAGAATTGTATTATCCGAAAACATAATACTTCTGTGAATATATAGACAAACGAAATGTCACTAGTATGCCTCTACTTGACTAGCTCGTTAATCGAAGATGGTTATGTTTCCTAACCATAGACATGTGTTGTCATTTGATTAATGGGATCACAACATTAGGAGAATGATGTGATTGACATGACCCATTCTATTAGCTTAGCACCCGATCATTTAGTATGTTTCTATTGCTTTCTTCATAGCTTATACATGTTCCTATGACTATGAGATTATGCAACTCCCGTTTATCGGAGGAACACTTTGTGTGCTACCAAACATCACAACGTAACTGGGTGATTATAAAGGAGCTCTACATGTGTCTCCAAAGGTGAATGTTGGGTTGGCGTATTTCGAGATTAGGATTTGTCACTCCGATTGTCGGAGAGGTATCTCTTGGCCCTCTCGGTAATGCACATCACATAAGCCTTGCAAGAATTACAACTAATGAGTTAGTTGCAAGATGATGTATTACTAAACGAGTAAAGAGACTTGCCGGTAACGAGATTGAACTAGGTATTGAGATACCGACGATCGAATCTCGGGCAAGTAACATACCGATGACAAAGGGAACAACGTATGTTGTTATGCGGTCTGACGATAAAAGATCTTCGTAGAATATGTAGGAGCCAATATGAGCATCCAGGTTCCGCTATTGGTAATTGACCGGATACGTGTCTCGGTCATGTCTACATTGTTGTCGAACCCGTAGGGTCCGCACACTTAAGGTTTCGATGACAGTTATAATATGAGTTTATGTTATTTGATGTACCGAAGTTAGTTCATAGTCCCGTATGTGATCATGGACATGACGAGGAGTCTCGAAATGGTCGAGACATAAAGATTGATATATTGGACGGCTATATTCGGACACCGGAAGTGTTCCGGGTGATTTCGAAGAAAACCGTGGAGCCGGAGGGTTACCGGAACCCCCCCCCCCCCGGGAGAAGTAATGGGCCATATGGGCCTTAGTGGAGAGAGAGAGGGGCAGCCAAAGGTGTGTCGCGCACCTCCTCCCCCCTGGTCCGAATTGGACTAGGAGAGGGGGGGCGGCGCCCCCCTTTCCTTCTCCCTCCCCACTTCTTTCCCCCTCCTAGTAGGAGTCCTACTCCTACTAGGAGGAGGAGGACTCCTGGCGCGCCAATAGGGGCCGGCCGGCCTCCTCCCCTTGATCCTTTATATACGGGGGCAGGGGGCACCCCTAGAAAAAAAGTTGATCCACGTGATCATATTCTTAGCCGTGTGCGGTGCCCCCTTCCACCATAATCCTCGATAATATTGTAGCGGTGCTTAGGCGAAGCCCTGCGACGGTAGTACATCAAGATCGTCACCACGCCATCGTGCTGACGGAACTCTTCCCCGACACTTTGCTGGATCGGAGTCCAGGGATCGTCATCGAGCTGAACGTGTGCTAGAACTCGGAGGTGCCGTAGTTTCGGTGCTTGATCGGTCGGGCCGTGAAGACGTACGACTACATCAACCGCGTTGTGCTAACGCTTCCGCTGTCGGTTACAAGGGTACGTAGATCACACTCTCCCCTCCCTTTGCTATGCGTCACCATGATCTTGCGTGTGCGTAGGAAATTTTTTTAAATTACTACGTTCCTCAACAGGTGATTGGCCCTAGTATGTATTGCGGGCTGACTAGTTTCGTTAGGTCGACATCCCTAAGGGTGTGCATCCAGTCCGGGTTGGGAGTGTGGGTGGCGTTTACCATATTCACCATTTTTATTTGCTGGAGAGATTTGTTTTGTCCTCCTCTATTTGGTGATCTAGGCTCCTCATCGCTGTCATCGCTTTGAGACCCCTTATCTTTGTTTTTGGCGCCTAACCTTCCAGCTTGTTTGAAGACCCAACATTCTCTGTTGGTATGATTGGCTGGTGTTCCTAGTTTGCCATGAATTTGGCATGGACTGTCGAGTATGCGGTCCAAACTGGACGGACCCGAATTGTCATTTTTGAGTGGCCCTGTCCACTGACCGTACTTAGAGCTATTAAATCCGGCATTGACTTCTGTGTTTTCGACGCTTTCACCATGTTTGCGGCGTTTGTGTTTGTTGCACCGGGGTTTGCCGTTGCTATCTATGGCCTCTGATTTGCCAGTATTCCTTGCTGTGTCCTTGCTACGAGCCAACCAGCTATCCTCGCTCGTGCAGAAGTGGGTCATGAGTGTCGTGAGGGCTGCCATGGACTTTGGCTTTTGTTGGCCGAGATGTCGGGAGAGCCACTCATCACAGATCTTAAGTTTAAAGGCCGCTAGGGCTTCGGCATCCAGACATTCCATAATTTGGTTCTTTTTGGTTAGGAACCGGGTCCAGAATTTCCTGGCTGACTCTTTAGGCTGTTGTGTTATGTGACTCAAATCATCAGCATCTGGTGGTCGCACATATGTGCCCTGGAAGTTATCCAGGAATGCGTCTGCCAGGTTCTCCCAACTTCCGATGGAGTTTTCTGGCAAGCTATTCAGCCAATGTCGAGCCGGTCCTTTGAGTTTCAATGGGAGATACTTGATGGCGTGTAGATCATCCCCGCGGGCCATGTGAAAGTGGAGGAAGAAATCCTCGATCCATATCGCGGGGTCAGTAGTGCCATCATATGATTCAATGTTCACGGGTGTAAACCCTTTTGGGAATTCATGATCCATTACTTCATCAGTGAAGCATATGGGGTGTGCGGCGCCTCTGTGCCGGGCTCTGTCACGACGCAATTCGTACGAGTCTTGTCTACTGTGTTCGGCCCGGCCGGATTTGCTTTTGGTATATCCAGCATGACGGTTGTCTTCATATGTTGGGGCGCGCCCTCGTGATCCAAAGATCGATCTTTTGTGTCCTGCTTTGTTTTCCAATACGTCTCGCAGGTTGTCAGGACCCCGACTCAATGCCACATCGATCTAGCATGTAACACCTCATATCACTTTGCGGCCTCAGGCACGGTATTCCCACGGGTGTCGCCTTACCTTTGCCCGGGACCGTTTGCGCCTTTTGGCACACGTATATGACAGTGTCGCTAGCATCCATATGATAAGGAGCCCGGGCTGACATGGCTAGTCGTAAACGCAAAGTGCCACAGACTTACAGGGACAAGCATCCATGACCCTGCATCGAACGTGTCGGTCATCAGCGAGTGAATCCAGGCTGTAGCACTGGGCTAGCAGGACTCCGGTGAACCGGGCTGTAGCGGGCTAACAGGACTCCGGTATTCATCGCGTGACATTTCCCCGAAGGGACAGACACAGGAACAAAGAAGGACACATGCCGGCCAGCCTAAGTGTTCCGGAGCAGTAGCAAGCTACCATGGCTCAGTGAAACACTAGGAGACATTTCCCCGTAAGAGAGGCTACTAAAGATAAACAACTAGATGGTCAGATCCCACACATACCAAGCATTTCAATAGCATACACACAATATGCTCGATATGTGCAAATACAACATGGCATCACAACATGACTCTACGACTCAAGTAATTTATTCAATAGGCTCCGAGGAGCGAGATATTACAAACATGGGTCTCATGACCCAACAATCAGAGCATACAAATCAAAGCACAAGCGGAAGCTATCATGTCTGGGTACAGACATCTATAACTGAAAAAGGCTGAGAAGCCTGACTATCTACCAAATCCTGCCGAGGGCACAAGATCGTAGCTGAAGTAACAAGCTAAACGTCGAAGTCCACGTGGAACTACTAGTGAGACCGAAGTCTCTCTGCAAAAACATAAAATAGGCAAACGTGAGTACAAATGTACCCAGCAAGACTTACATCAGAACTAACTACATATGCATCATTATCAACAAGGGGATGGTGGGGTTTAACTGCAGCAAGCCAGCTTTGACTCGGTGGCTATCCTGAACTACGACTGCAATGTAACTCTTTTGAGGTGGCGCACACGAGTCCACATATTCACCATATCAATACACCACTATGGATCCGCTCCCGTCTCCCTACGAGAACGCCATCCATAGCACTCACGCTTATCTTGTGTATTTTAGAGTATCCACTTTCACTTGTCTATGAACTGATATAAGCAACCCAGAAGTCCTTTACCGCGGACACGGCTATTCGAATAGATGATATTAACCCTGCAGGGGTGTACTTCTTCATACATGTTTCCACCACTTAGCGTCTGCACACGACATGTGCTCGGCAGACTTCAAGCGAAAGCCGACGTGGGTGTAGACCACGACCTACCTAAACACTCAAGTCTCTAGTCCAGGTTTATCGCCTATTCGGGTTCCATCCATGAGGAGATCCGGCCGGAGTTTCGCTCACAGCCCCAAACGATGTGAACAGGGTTCCCGAGATACCAAACGGGCATCCGGTACACCGTGCCACGTACCTACCGCATCACAGCCCACCCCTACGGTCAGCGCTGTCCACGGCCTCCAGTAAGCTACAAACACCAGAAACTACTTGCAACTCCTGGACAGAGGACTAGGGTGAATAAGAAGTCGAGCGGGGTCATATTTCAGGGCCCAATGCATGGTAGTAGCTGAATCATGGATCACAAACACAGAACTCAGTTCCTAAGGACGGCTTCAATGAGACAACCCACCATGTACTCCTACATGGCCTCTCACCGACACCTTTACCAAATCGTGTTCACACACTTAGCTCACACACAGTAGGACATGTTCACACACCTCTGATTCATCCCCGATGAATCAGACCTGACTCAACTCTAAGCAGTAGCAGGCATGACAAACAAGCAAGAATGAGTAGGCACAACAGGGCTCAAACAACTCCTACTCATGCTAGTGGGTTTCATCTATTTACTGTGGCAATGACAGGTCATGCAAAGGATAAAGGGGTTCAGCTACCGCAGCAAGTAACAGATGAATCGGTGTTGTCCTAATGCAGTAAAAGAGAGCAGGAGCGAGAGAGTAGGATTGTATCGGAATGAACAAGGGGGTTTTGCTTGCCTGGCACTTCTGAAGATAACATTGAGTCTTCATCAGTGTCAACGATCACATCATCGGTATCACGTCTATCGAGAGGGGACAAATACCGGCAACACAGAAGGGAACACAATCAATGCAATGCACAATATGATGCATGATCATGACATGGCAAAATGAATGTGTTTTGGGCTAATGCAACTAGCAACAGATTAAATGAAGTTGGTTTGAATACAAGATTCAAATTCAAACTCCATATGTGATTATTCAAATGCCATTTAATTGATTTGTGCTAAACAGCAGCTATAAGTTGTTCTAACATGCATGAAAATGGTACAGATGGATTCCTTGAATTTTTCTGATAATTTTTCATATATAAATTATTTAATTTGGAGTTACGGTTGAATTTCTATGATTTTTAGAAGTTTAGGACATTTTCTGAAAATAATAAATCATTTAAGAATTATTTAAATTCCAGAAAACATTTACTGCGTCAGCAGTGCGTCACCGTGACGTCAGCAGGTCAACAGACGCTGCTGCTGGTCAAACCTGACGTGTGGGGGCCACACGTCAGTGACACAGGGTTGTTTAACTCACTGACAGGTGGGACCGGTCAACGGCCACGTCAGCTAGGTCAACTCCGACGCGTGGGGCCACTGTGGTTAACTTAAACTAAACAGGGGTTAAACCGTGGTTAGTTAAGGGCGTGGGGCCCATATGTCATCGACACGCGACACTGACTAAACGCGATTAGCACCTAAACTAATGGTGCCACGTCAGCCACCGGAGACCAGCCGGCGGCGACCACAGGACACGGCGGGGGCACGCCGGACTTACGCTAGAGGCGTCAGCTTGGCGCGCTGAGGGCGCCAGGGGATGGCCCTTGCTCTCGCGCATCCAGAGGACCAAGTGGGAGGTCGTGGGGTCGCCGGAACTCATGCCGGCGACGAGCTTTGGCGGCGATGGTGTTCGGTGGTGCTCGGGCGCGTCGCTACGGTGCATCAGTGAGCAAATGGAGAGGCTGGGCAGCACCTGCTAGACATGGGGAGCACTAAGAGCAGCACAGTGAGGCCAGGGGAGCACGGAGGCTATGCGTGCAGCAGCAATGGCGGACGGTGGCTTCGGTGCTCGTGGGGAACGGCGCTACGGCACGGAGGAGAGCATGCTGAGTTAGGGGAGAAGGTCAGTGGCTCACGGCGATGACGAGGGGACGCTCGGCGAGGTCGGGGACGGTCCGGAGCCGACGAATTTGACGAAGATGGCCGGCGGTCCCGAGGTTGAAGAAGACATCGAGGGCGGTGTTGCGGCACGTCCGGGGCCTCGTGGCTCGTTGAGGAGGTAGAGGACGAAGTGGCAGAGTTTCTGGGCGCGTCGGTGAGGCGTGGGGTGGCCGGTGGCCGTGGTGGCAGCGAACGGCGGCGTCGGGTGCGCTCGGGTGTGGCGCGGCAGAGAGCAGAGGAGGGGGGGAAGAAGCACGGGAGGGAGTGAGAGGGGTCCAGGGGGTGGCGTGGCGCTGCGGGAGACGTCCCGGGGGAGGAGGAGGCAGCCAGGCAGGGAGGAGCTGGCCTCCTCGGCCGCGCGCGTGCGAGCACGCAGCTGCTCCCACTGGCAAGAGGAAGACGACAGGAGGGGAAGTGGAGATGGGCTGGGCCGTGCTGCTGGGCCAGGTGGGCTACCAGGTGAGCGCCAGGTAGTCCTTCTCTCTCTTTCTATTTCTGTTTTATTTATCTATTTTGTTCTGTGTTGTTTTAGTTTAGTAAAATACTAAACCATTTTATAAAATCCTGAAAATAGTTATGTGGCTAGAGTTAAAATATACCAAACCACATAAAATGTTCCAGTAATTATTGGACATATATTATTTATATATCAAATATATATCCAATGCAAATAGCTATTTATTTAATTCAAAGGCCCAAAATAATTAACTCTGAGATACCAAAAATATTGTTTTGAGTTTTACCTCTTTGCAATATTTTCAGAGACTAAGAGGAACATTTTCTTGGACTTCTTTGAGGAGATTTTAATGTTGATCATTTTTAGAAGGTTTCTGAGGCTTTGAAAATTCCTCAATTCAAATTTCATTTGAATTAAAACATGATGCTCACATGAGGTCTAGCCTAGTGCATAACAGGACCAGGGATGTGACAACTCACCCCCACTAAACAAAAATCTCGTCCCGAGATTCAAGCGTAGGGTAAGGTGAAGGGGGAACGCAACTAGTACAATCTTCACGATCCAGGTTGCACTTCATAGGAACGTTGATTCGATCACCATCATTGTCTTGAAGTCTTGCTCTGAGAAATCCTGTCAACATGACATGGAGGGAAGAAGGAGACTCTAGAAGGGTCGATCTTCTCGAAGATCGAACAACTCACGGAATGAGACATAGGACCATCTCTCGGGTTGAGACACGAGATACACATCAAGAGGGGTGGAAAGAAACGGATGACGAAGGTTCACTAGGTAGACAACAATTTCACGCTTAAGAAGGTGGTAATCGATTGTCAACGTAGCGAGGAGTTGAGTTGCCATAATACCACAACGAGGCATCCTAGGGATGGTGACTCGTAGATATATCCCCTTAAGTGGCAAGAAGAATTACCTTTGATTCGGAGATCATTGAAACTCTTTAAACCAGCCTAAGGCAATTCTCGAGCGATCGTTTGGAGGGGGTCGGTAGAATGGCATACTCGGACTTGGATGATGTGGATTACCTTGTTGAAGACAACGTAATGGATGAATTTTGCTTATCACCGGAAATGGAAGAGACCCATGGTAAAATGGCACATTGGCGGTGCAAGCTGGAACAAAATGCAAATGCTGGGAATGATTCTGGTAACTGGGGAAGAACCCAACACTAGAGAGTTAATTCACTGGTTGAAAAGGTCATAGCATTGCCGAGGAAACTGAGAGGAATCCCAGTTAGCGTCGATGATAACACCTAGCGCTTGAGCGTGCTCTCAAGAACTTGAGCATTTCCACAATCATCAAGGTTTTACCAATATCCGTGTCAAGGATCCTGGCAACACAACTTGCTACCATGATGGCTAATGATGGATGATGCAGATGCAAAGGAAGATAACACCTTCTCAGATTTCACCTTAGCGAGGCCAAGGAAATAAAATCTGGATGATTGACCGAGAGACATTTAGCACTCCGCTTCTAATGTTCTCCTTGATGTGCTAGTGTAACCCATTCATAGATATGGTTTGATATCTAGAACATCAAGTAAAAAGGTCGGACTTCGGGATCTCAAAATCCATAGGGGCAACTAGGGAGTAAATCCTACGAAATCCCTATGGGGAGGTGGCCAACTTCCTCAATCAAGATATTATAATAATAGGTCTTCCGGTTGGGTGTGTTGGCCACGACATCCACTTTACCGGTTATCGAGGGACCAATATTATAGTTCTTGGAAAATGTTCCAACCATCATATCTGCCTGAGATTCAGATCTGGTTGGTGTCAGGATATTCCAGACTCATCGAGTCTAGGAAGACAAATGAAAGTTTGCAACACAATTCGACGAGACAACGCTGCGAGATTCTCGGGGAATGAACTACGATAGTAAGCTCCAAAACATGAGCTGGTTCTGCTACAAACATGTGAACACGCTGTCCCAGACAAACATGACCACGTGGTAGTCTTATAATAAAACACTACCGAGTTCTGGTTGGGAACCATCAGCGAGGATATCGAAGTTCTTTCATAAGTCCGGATTAGCTCTTATGAAGATACTCCTTCTCCTTGAACAAATCAGTCAGTGGCTTGGTGTGCTAGGATACACATATGGAATGAAGGTTGCAAGTCTCCAGACCACAGAATACTTCGCACGTGTGCATGACTGATTTGGGATGATTCCAAGGAAACAAAACAATCTTCCTCGAATTCATGGCGGCAACTTGCATCAGATGCACATGAATTAGGGGAAGTCACTACTTTCATCCAAACATATGCTTCATGAACGAAACACGAAGAAATGCTTACACAAGTTTTCAACACTAGGTTGATGTTCAACATGATTCATGGGGGGAGACAAAATGCTACTGATGGGCTCAACAGCAACTCATCGGAATTTCCATATCACTGGACTTCCACCATCAAGTGAACACGGTGATAGCATTGGTCAGACCAAAGATGTAATGGTGTATGCTCGAGGGATCAACCACGAGTAAGACAACATTACGAGCATCGTTGGTACTGATTTGATTTGACGATAGCCCACACTCAAATCAAGGGATTGGTAAGACAATAGGTCCAGCAACTGATCACAGGGACCAATCGATGAAGATATCATCTTTCTTCAACACACTCTACACAATAATATCCCTTTGGAACGAACTAAGTTAGGCAAGCTTTTATCTTCCAATTCTCCAAGTTGTTGTCTAGCTTAACCAACTAGCTCAGGGATATCCAACACAGATTCTTGGAGAAGGGTGGTTCACAAGAAACCAACTTGATCACGAGCCCAACACAGCGGTCAGGTGACGACCTGGTGATACTTCCGAGAAGACATTCAGAAAATCACGAACCACCGGTATGTTACTGAGCTCGAGATCAATCTCGCTTTTCAGGGCAAGACGATATGATCAAATGAGCGAGGACTTGACAAAATCCTAACTCATCAATCGAAATGTGCACCAGGAAGATGGACAAGGTAGCACAATCAATCTTAGAATGATGATTCAAGAACCAACACGCTAAGAATGAAATTATTGTCCTTTAGCTACCAAGCAACGAGGTTGCTAGGAGTATTGATTTCACACATCACGATTCACTTGTCGACATTCCGGTTACAATAACACAGGAACCGAGGAATGAACAATGATGGCAAGAAGTATCACTGTACCAAGAGTTCATAGGATGGTGTGCAATTCCTATAACAATCCCGATATAAAGATGGTAATACTTCAGGGTAGAACAGAATCAAAAGCTGGGCTGGCATTTTGATCTGTGGAGCATGACTACCTTGACCCAATCCTAGATATGGATGAGGTACTGGAGTTCATTTCTCCTAGTCATTCCGGAATAGAATGGCTTGATGGACCACAAGAGTAATAGGTATCGATGAACGAATGCACGCATACTCTTGACTATCAATTGATAGACGAAGGTCAGTAGACAACTAAAGAGGGACAACTCAAAGGAACATATAACTTTCTGAGTTGTGGATGCATAGATTAGTATGTCGAACCAAGTTCAACAAGTTTCTTCCGAATAACCCATGCAGAAAGTAGAACTGGCAGAGTCACAATATATAATGGAGAACTCATCGAGAGCAACTCTGTTGTGATATTTTGGTTCACGAAGAACTTCTGCCAAGAATGGTTCATGGTAATTGGAAGAAGGATGTACCACGAACCTCGAGGAACTATCGCAAAGGTTACTAATATCCTAAAGGAACTAGCAAACACTATCAACATGAAGTAGGTAGAGTGAGTCTCGGGTTCAAAACCCAGAAGTAGAATACCTACTAACTAAGTAGCATCACGGGATGCTTTCAAGAATAAAGGCCAGAATCATCACACTGGGGAACACAAATCATGCTAAATTACTAGATGACTCCTAAACACCTAAGGTTATAATAATAGCTCCAACATATATGTCCGAGGTAACAGAGTACCTCAACTCACTGATTAGTGTGGTTAATCTGGCCAAAGGAACATTGAAACAGGAGGAAAGGATTTTGCAAATGCGTCAGACTTAACCTGGATGACTCGGACAGCATAACGGCTGTAAATGCTCAGAAAAGACTTGAGACATTCACAAAAATGGTGGCATAACCACTCAGAAGCACAATATCAAGGTCTCGAGATCAATAATTAACATACAGAGGTAGAACTGAACTGAGGCTTAATCCAACAATCTTATAAGTCTACTGATTAGTAACACGTGGTCCTAATAGCAAGAAGAGATAGCCTAGTTCTTAATCCCCGTAGGAAAGATAAGATGACTCAGATCAGAAGGGCATAAGGTATAAGGAGTAAAAAAGCCTTACGTTCCATCCCACAATCAATTCCCTTATATAACTAAAGAATTTCTAGACTCAACTTCGACCAGTTTGGCTTGGTAATCCTACAGACAGTCAAGCTCTGATACCAACGCTGTCAGGACCCCGACTCAATGCCACATCGATCTAGCATGTAACACCTCATATCACTTTGCGGCCTCACGCACGGTATTCCCACGGGTGTCGCCTTACCTTTGCCCGGGACCGTTTGCGCCTTTTGGCACACGTATATGACAGTGTCGCTAGCATCCATATGATAAGGAGCCCGGGCTGACATGGCTAGTCGTAAACCCAAAGTGGCACAGACTTACAGGGACAGGCATCCATGACCCTGCATCGAACGTGTCGGTCATCAGCGAGTGAATCCAGGCTGTAGCACTGGGCTAGCAGGACTCCGGTGAACCGGGCTGTAGCGGGCTAACAGGACTCCGGTATTCATCGCGTGACATTTCCCCGAAGGGACAGACACAGGAACGAAGAAGGACACATGCCGGCCAGCCTAAGTGTTCCGGAGCAGTAGCAAGCTACCATGGCTCAGTGAAACACTAGGAGACATTTCCCCGTAAGAGAGGCTACTAAAGATAAACAACTAGATGGTCAGATCCCACACATACCAAGCATTTCAATAGCATACACACAATATGCTCGATATGTGCAAATACAACATGGCATCACAACATGACTCTACGACTCAAGTAATTTATTCAATAGGCTCCGAGGAGCGAGATATTACAAACATGGGTCTCATGACCCAACAATCAGAGCATACAAATCAAAGCACAAGCGGAAGCTATCATGTCTGGGTACAGACATCTATAACTGAAAAAGGCTGAGAAGCCTGACTATCTACCAAATCCTGCCGAGGGCACAAGATCGTAGCTGAAGTAACAAGCTAAACGTCGAAGTCCACGTGGAACTACTAGTGAGACCGAAGTCTCTCTGCAAAAACATAAAATAGGCAAACGTGAGTACAAATGTACCCAGCAAGACTTACATCAGAACTAACTACATATGCATCATTATCAACAAGGGGATGGTGGGGTTTAACTGCAGCAAGCCAGCTTTGACTCGGTGGCTATCCTGAACTACGACTGCAATGTAACTCTTTTGAGGTGGCGCACACGAGTCCACATATTCACCATATCAATACACCACTATGGATCCGCTCCCGTCTCCCTACGAGAACGCCATCCATAGCACTCACGCTTATCTTGTGTATTTTAGAGTATCCACTTTCACTTGTCTATGAACTGATATAAGCAACCCAGAAGTCCTTTACCGCGGACACGGCTATTCGAATAGATGATATTAACCCTGCAGGGGTGTACTTCTTCATACATGTTTCCACCACTTAGCGTCTGCACACGACATGTGCTCGGCAGACTTCAAGCGAAAGCCGACGTGGGTGTAGACCACGACCTACCTAAACACTCAAGTCTCTAGTCCAGGTTTATCGCCTATTCGGGTTCCATCCATGAGGAGATCCGGCCGGAGTTTCGCTCACAGCCCCAAACGATGTGAACAGGGTTCCCGAGATACCAAACGGGCATCCGGTACACCGTGCCACGTACCTACCGCATCACAGCCCACCCCTACGGTCAGCGCTGTCCACGGCCTCCAGTAAGCTACAAACACCAGAAACTACTTGCAACTCCTGGACAGAGGACTAGGGTGAATAAGAAGTCGAGCGGGGTCATATTTCAGGGCCCAATGCATGGTAGTAGCTGAATCATGGATCACAAACACAGAACTCAGTTCCTAAGGACGGCTTCAATGAGACAACCCACCATGTACTCCTACATGGCCTCTCACCGACACCTTTACCAAATCGTGTTCACACACTTAGCTCACACACAGTAGGACATGTTCACACACCTCTGATTCATCCCCGATGAATCAGACCTGACTCAACTCTAAGCAGTAGCAGGCATGACAAACAAGCAAGAATGAGTAGGCACAACAGGGCTCAAACAACTCCTACTCATGCTAGTGGGTTTCATCTATTTACTGTGGCAATGACAGGTCATGCAAAGGATAAAGGGGTTCAGCTACCGCAGCAAGTAACAGATGAATCGGTGTTGTCCTAATGCAGTAAAAGAGAGCAGGAGCGAGAGAGTAGGATTGTATCGGAATGAACAAGGGGGTTTTGCTTGCCTGGCACTTCTGAAGATAACATTGAGTCTTCATCAGTGTCAACGATCACATCATCGGTATCACGTCTATCGAGAGGGGACAAATACCGGCAACACAGAAGGGAACACAATCAATGCAATGCACAATATGATGCATGATCATGACATGGCAAAATGAATGTGTTTTGGGCTAATGCAACTAGCAACAGATTAAATGAAGTTGGTTTGAACACAACATTCAAATTCAAACTCCATATGTGATTATTCAAATGCCATTTAATTGATTTGTGCTAAACAGCAGCTATAAGTTGTTCTAACATGCATGAAAATGGTACAGATGGATTCCTTGAATTTTTCTGATAATTTTTCATATATAAATTATTTAATTTGGAGTTACGGTTGAATTTCTATGATTTTTAGAAGTTTAGGACATTTTCTGAAAATAATTAATCATTTAAGAATTATTTAAATTCCAGAAAACATTTACTGCGTCAGCAGTGCGTCACCGTGACGTCAGCAGGTCAACAGACGCTGCTGCTGGTCAAACCTGATGTGTGGGGGCCACACGTCAGTGACACAGGGTTGTTTAACTCACTGACAGGTGGGACCGGTCAACGGCCACGTTAGCTAGGTCAACTCCGACGCGTGGGGCCACTGTGGTTAACTTAAACTAAACAGGGGTTAAACCGTGGTTAGTTAAGGGCGTGGGGCCCATATGTCATCGACACGCGACACTGACTAAACGCGATTAGCACCTAAACTAATGGTGCCATGTCAGCCACCGGAGACCAGCCGGCGGCGACCACAGGACACAGCGGGGGCACGCCGGACTTACGCTAGAGGCGTCAGCTTGGCGCGCTGAGGGCGCCAGGGGATGGCCCTTGCTCTCGCGCATCCAGAGGACCAAGTGGGAGGTCGTGGGGTCGCCGGAACTCATGCCGGCGACGAGCTTTGGCGGCGATGGTGTTCGGTGGTGCTCGGGCGCGTCGCTACGGTGCATCAGTGAGCAAATGGAGAGGCTGGGCAGCACCTGCTAGACATGGGGAGCACTAAGAGCAGCACAGTGAGGCCAGGGGAGCACGGAGGCTATGCGTGCAGCAGCAATGGCGGACGGTGGCTTCGGTGCTCGTGGGGAACGACGCTACGGCACGGAGGAGAGCATGCTGAGTTACGGGAGAAGGTCAGTGGCTCAATGCGATGACGAGGGGACGCTCGGCGAGGTCGGGGACGGTCCGGAGCCGACGAATTTGGCGAATATGGCCGGCGGTCCTGAGGTTGAAGAAGACATCGAGGGCGGTGTTGCGGCACGTCCGGGGCCTCGTGGCTCATTGAGGAGGTAGAGGACAAAGTGGCAGAGTTTCTGGGCGCGTCGGTGAGGCGTGGGGTGGCCGGTGGCCGTGGTGGCAGCGAACGGCGGCGTCGGGTGCGCTCGGGTGTGGCGCGGCAGAGAGCAGAGGAGGGGGGGAAGAAGCACGGGAGGGAGTGAGAGGGGTCCAGGGGGTGGCGTGGCGCTGCGGGAGACGTCCCGGGGGAGGAGGAGGCAGCCAGGCAGGGAGGAGCTGGCCTCCTCGGCCGCGCGCGTGCGAGCACGCAGCTGCTCCCACTGGCAAGAGGAAGATGATAGGAGGGGAAGTGGAGATGGGCTGGGCCGTGCTGCTGGGCCAGGTGGGCTACCAGGTGAGCGCCAGGTAGTCCTTCTCTCTCTTTCTATTTCTGTTTTTATTTATCTATTTTGTTCTGTGTTGTTTTAGTTTAGTAAAATACTAAACCATTTTATAAAATCCTGAAAATAGTTATGTGGCTAGAGTTAAAATATACCAAACCACATAAAATGTTCCAGTAATTATTGGACATATATTATTTATATATCAAATATATATCCAATGCAAATAGCTATTTATTTAATTCAAAGGCCCAAAATAATTAACTCTGAGATACCAAAAATATTGTTTTGAGTTTTACCTCTTTGCAATATTTTCGGAGACTAAGAGGAGCATTTTCTTGGACTTCTTTGAGGAGATTTTAATGTTGATCATTTTTAGTAGGTTTCTGAGGCATTGAAAATTCCTCAATTCAAATTTCATTTGAATTAAAACATGATGCTCACATGAGGTCTAGCCTAGTGCATAACAGGACCAGGGATGTGACACAGGTCCTGCATGTTACCCCGGGCCTTGCTATTTTTGTTTGACTGGCGACGCGGTGTGGGCTGGACTTCGGGCTTATATGCCACTTTGACCCGGCCACGAGGTGTTTGCCGCATCATATGCTGGAAGCATAGGCTTTAATGCCTCCTCTTCAAGTTGGGGTAGCAACATGCGCTTTGGGAAACTTTTGATTGGGCGCTTGAGTTCGTGTTCCTCAGCTGCCAGGACCTCAGTCCATCTATCCGCTAGCAGATCTTGCTCAGTTTGAAGCTGTTGTTGCTTTTTCTTTAGGCTTTTTGCTATGGCAATAAGCCGGAGCTTAAAGCCCTCCTATTCGACGGGATCCTCAGCCACGATAAATTCTTCATCGCAGAGGCTCACCTCGTCTTTGGAGAGAGGCATGTAATTTTCATCCTCTGATTCTCCGTCTTCTGCCCGTTCCTTAGGGCTGGCTTGCCCATCCTCCTGCTCAAAGCCTGGCTAGAGGGGATTGTCTTCGTCTTCGGCACTATTTGCAGAGTTATTGGCTCCTGTGCCGGTATCGCTGTTTTTGCTATGGCGGGGCTTAGAGCGGCGCTGATGACGCTGGTTCTTGGATTGCTTCTCGGGGGGATTATCCTTCGTTGCCTTATTGTCATCGCATTCTTTGGGGGTGTCCACCATGTATATATCATACGATTAGGTGGCAGTCCAGCGCCCTGTGGGCGGTGGTTCCTGTTCGTCTCCCGCATTGTCGTCCATACCGTCGATGTCTTCAGTGCCAAAATCGAGCACGTCGGTTAAGTGGTAGACAGTGGCTACTAAGTGGGTGGCCGGTGGGGAACGAATTTGTTCGCCGTCCGCTTTCCACTCGAGCCAGACATAGTTCGGCCAAGGGTGTCCTGAAAAGGAGAGAGACCGTAATGATTTTAGCACGTCGCCTAGGGGCGAGTACTGAAAGATATCCGCGGAGGTGAACTCCATGATCAGTGCCCAATCAGATTGGATGGGCACGGACACGAGCGGTTCGGAGTCTGTGGCCGGGGACGAATCCGAGTGTCCGGCAACACAGGTCTCATAGGGGGTGAAGTCAGCACTCGTCTCTATCGCTGCTGAGGGTGTGGCCTCGGTGGCGGGGTCAATCCACCCATCCTCGGACCGCGCGATCTGTTCTGGGTTGAGGGCCGGAGTAGTTACAGGTGCGATCTCCCGAACACTGTCCATCGGCAGAGCTAAATCGTGCCCATCGTGACTATGCGGTGCACCTGATATGGGTTTGAATCCGTCGAATATCAAGTCTCCGTGGATGTCGGCGATATAGTTCAAGCTTCCAAACCTGACCTGATAGCCAGGGGCGTAGCTCTCGATCTGCTCCAGATGGCCAAGCGAATTGGCCCGCAGTACAAAGCCACCGAATACAAAGATCTATCCAGGGAGGAAAACCTCACCCTGGATCGCATCGTTGCCGATGATCGAAGGAGCCATCAAGCCTTGATTGTGACGGCACAGTGGAACTCTCAATGAAAGCACCAATGTCGGTGTCAAAACCGGCGGATCTCGGGTAAGGGGTCCCGAACTATGCGTCTAAGGCGGATGGTAACAGGAAGCGGGGGACACAGCGTTTACCCAGGTTCGGGCCCTCTCGATGGAGTTAATAACCTACTTCCTGCTTGATTGATCTTGATGATATGAGTATTACAAGAGTTGATATACCACGAGATCAGAGAGGCTAAACCCTAGAAGCTAGCCTATGGTATGATCGTTGTTGTCCTACGGATTAAAACCCTCTGGTTTATATAGACACGGAGGGAGCTAGGGTTACACAGAGTCGGTTACAAGGGAGGAGATCTACATATCCGAATTGCCAAGCTTGCCTTCCACGCAATGGAGAGTCCCATCCGGACACGGGACGAAGTCTTCAATCTTGTATCTTCATAGTCCAACAGTCCGACCAAAGTATATAGTCCGGCTGTCCGAGGACCCCCTAATCTAGGACTCCCTCAATCGGTCCCACCGAGTTCACAATGCAAACTCTCTGTTTCCCCTTCATAACGTTTTGGTCCAATCGAGATGAGCGAATCGGTCCCACCGAGTTTGCCTGACCCACTCTCTGGTTAGCCTATTACCAAAATTGGCCCCGCCGAGTTTGTGTAATCGGTCTCACCAAGATTACGTTATGCCCTAACCCTAATGAAATCAGTCCCACCGAGTTGACGTGTCGGCCCCACCGAAAAACCTAACGTTCACATTTTGAACTGAATCGGTCTGACCGAGTTTCATGATTCAGTGTCACCGAGTTTGGTAAATTGTGTGTAATGGTTATATTTTGTGTGGAGGCCATATATACCCCTCCACCCACTCTTCATTCATGGAGAGAGCCATCAGAACATGCCTACAATTCCAACTTACATTTTTTGAGAGAGAACCACCAACACTTGTGTTGAGATCAAGATCTTCCATTCCAACCACATAAATCTTGATTTCTAGCCATCCCCAAGTTGCTTTCCGCTCAAATCATCTTTCCACCAAATCCAAATCGGTGAGAGAGAGTTGAGTGTTGGGGAGACCATCATTTGAAGCACAAGAGCAAGGAGTTCATCATAAACACACCATCTATTACTTGGGAGCCTCCGTCAAGATTGTGGATTTAACCAAGGAGTTTGTATGGGCAAGGAGATTTCCTACTTCGTGAAGATCTACCCTAGTGAGGCAAGTCCTTCGTGGGAGATGGCCATGGTGGGATAGACAAGGTTGCTTCTTCAACGACCCTTCATGGGTGGAGCCCTCCGTGGACTCGTGCAACCATTACCTTCGTGGATTGAAGTCTCCATCAACGTGGATGTACAATAGCACCACCTATCGGAACCATGCCAAAAATCTTCGTGTCTGCATTGTGTTTGCTCCCTCCAATCTCCTCCCTTTACCTTCATGTGCAATGTTTTACATTCCGCTGCTATACTCTTAGACTTGCATTTGTAGGTTGTTTACTTGACTAGTTCTAAGTTGCTAAAATCTGCCAAGACTTAAAATTAGGAAATGGCTAGATTTTTATTTGGTCAAGTAGTCTAATCACCCCCCTCTAGACATACTTTCAATCCTACACTCCCCAAATATTAGGCAGGAAGGGATCCTACAACGGCCAATTTGAAGGGGGACAACGAGTACAAGTTATCTTGACAAAAGGTGTTCTTCGCCTGCCAAAGGCTCTGGTGATGACGTTGTCGTTGGCTCCATGATGACCTCCATCTTTTCGTCCTGCTGGTCTTGGTCTCGTTGCACCGATATCGAAACCTTTTCCTGACGCCCCGGGACTCCTCGCCTACGCCTTCCTCTTTAGCATGGTGCCCATCTTCTGCTATATGAAGTCTTTCATCGGAGAAAAAAATCATAAGCAAGCTCACGGGACGAAACTCCGCCCCCACGAGGTGGAACCTTGGCGAAACCAATCTAGGGCTCCGGCGGAGCTGTTCTGCCGGGGAAACATCCCTTCGGGAGGGGGAAATCATCACCATCGTCATCACCATCGATCCTATCATCGAGTGGGGGTTAATATTCATCAACATCTTCACCAGCACCATCTCATCTCAAACCCTAGTTCATTTCTTGTATCCAAACTTTGTCTCAAAACCTCAAATTGGTACCTGTGGGTTACTAGTAGTGTCGATTACTCCTTGTAGTTGATGCTAGTTGGCTTATTCGGTGGAAGATCATATGTTTACATCCTTTATGCATATTAATACCCCTCTAATTATGAACATGAATATGATTTGTGAGTAGTTATGTTTTTTCCTGAGGACATGGGAGAAGTCTTGCTATAAGTAGTCATGTGAATTTGGTATTCGTTCGATATTTTGATGAGGCGTATGTTGTCTCTCCTCTAGTGGTGTCATGTGAACGTCAACAACATGACACTTCACCATTGTTTGGGCCTAGGGGAAGGCATTGGGAAGTAATAAGTAGATGATGGGTTGCTAGAGTGACAGAAGCTTAAACCCTAGTTTATGAGTTGCTTCGTAAGGGGCTGATTTGGATCCATATGTTTCATGCTATGGTTAGGTTTGTTGGAGATATGCCCTAGAGGCAATCATGTATGATGATATTTCCTATGTGTTTATGAATAAAGATAGTCCTTGGACATTATCAATGATGTGTACCAGCAACTACGTGACTTGTTTGTGGGACTATGCATTGTATGATGACTATCCTAAAAGGTCCCTAGTCGAAAGGGCTGTGTGGATGCGCAGCCAACTAGACTAGCATATGACACGGTCGTTGGCTTGGTCTCACTAGCCATGGAGCATTGGATGCTAACCGGTTAATATGGACTTGGAAGGATCTGGTCGGATTCGACGTAGTCGGATCCGAGTCGAGATAAGGTCCGAGTTGGACAGACCCAACTATGAGACGCAGCGATATGTCATATCTGAGTCTCTAGTACAACATATATTCTATGTCCTAAGACCTGAGCTGACGCATGTACTCGGGATGGTGACAGACTTGCTTTGGTCCAACCAAACACTACTCCGTAACTGGGTAGTTATAAAGGTAGGTTTCGGGTTTGTCCAGAACCATGCTGCGAGACGTGGTCGAGCAATATGGGATTTGCCCCTCCGATTAGGAGAGATATACTCTAGGCCCCTTGTGTGATCCGACCAGGATAAGCATGGCCATGCGACAAGGATTATGAGATAATCCGGTTTGTGGTCGACATCACTGGAACGAGAAAGAGGTCGGGCTGGCACAAGGATGATAGACTCGCCTTGAGCTCGACAACATATATCGTGTGGCAAAAGGAATGGAAGTGTGATGTACATGTTCGCTAACCATCTTCATAGTCTTCTTGGTGTTCGGCATGCCTTGCTAGAGGCCGCTACCAACCGTGCAGTTCGGAGGTGATCCGAACAGCGACCAAGCTGACTTGAACCTAAGGGGTCGCGCGCTTAAGGGAAGGAACCTACAAGGTCGGATCCGAGGACACTGGTCAGATGTGACCCGAACTGTATTCGGATTGTGGCCGAGTAGACTTATGGGCTTTAGGGTCCGTGCGAGGCCCAAGTGTTGAGCCCGTGACGGATGCCTATATATATAGTGGAGGTGCGGCACACTCATGGGCTGATCGCTTCGGTGCTGTCACTAGGGTTTGCATGTGTTGCAAATAGACACCTTCACTCACCGCCGGTTGTGTGCTCGGACCTAGCAGTTCCCCGCACGACGTTCCTCCTGCAAGCGCGGATACCATATGAGGCGGTGCACTTGCGCCACTCCAGCGAACCTGTACGTGGGAACCGACCACCGGTTGTACGAGGGAGATCGGACGAGGAGGAGACGATCCACGCGGACGCGCCGCCCCAACTCTTCTTCCGCTGCACGGCATTGCGCATCTAGTGGTAACGAACTGTGATCCATCTCCCGTAGCATGTTCTTGGTTGTTCTACACGTAGGAAATTTTAATTTGCAGTCGATGCACCCGACCGTAGATCCCAACAGTGGTATCAGAGCCTATGCTATAGGATTTGGGTTCAGATCGTATGCATATTAGATATGTGGAGGCAATAGATGAGATCTGTTGTCAATTATAAGATTGGCTGTGTGCACCGTTCATGAGATTAACTGCACATGGGGATCGATGTGGCTATGTTTTATGTTGATTGGGATCGATGAGGTCGTGACACGATCTACCCCTACCGGTCGGTTATCCTCCATCAGGGTTAATAGTGAAACATAAATCCGAATCGGATTCGTGATGATCGATGAGATTGGTCAGATTAGAGAATTCGGCGTGATCGGAGTTCAGATGTGATCTGTAATTTCCAAAAACGTCGGGCGCTGGGGACCGCCGTGTGCATAGCGCCTTGTATTTCGTACATGATCACTCAAACTGGTAGAATGCGATTCTATGCATAACTTTTTTTTGTAGGGTTTGATGTGAATAGTATGGCTCATGTGTATGTGATGCATGTGTGTAAATTATACATGGCCTGCGTGTCATGTTTGTCAGCCGGCAGGAGCCAAGGTGCTCTCATTATATTGTATAACGACCTGCGTGTCGACTTGTGACTCTATGTAAAATTCATTACTAGATAGTAGTTGGATAATAGAGGTCAGGTTGGTGGCTTGGCGTCCCGGCGTGACAAACAAGATGGAGTTCCTAGATTGTCATCGGAGTCGGAGCCAACCTGGAAGAACATCCATGAAGGAGCCATACTATTTCACAATATGTGTTTAGTTGTGATTTTTATGCTTCCTTGGTTTCTATGCATGTTAGAATGGTAGAAAGATCCCTCATGAATATCAAGCGAATTGCCATCCCCGATGTTGCACCTTCGCACATCAAGTTCGTCTAGTAGTGGGCTCATAAAATTGGGGTGCTACAAGGTGTCCTTGAACTGAAGGATTCGTGTCGGAAGAGGAACTGTAGCAAGTGGCTCATAAAGTCTGGACCGGACTCAAAGACCATTTTCTATAATTGCAAGGAAACTGGTCACTGGAAGAGGAACTGTAGCAAGTGGCTTGCAGAGCATGGCAAGAAGGCCGGGAATGCTGCTTCAGGCAAAGGTGCACTTGTTGCATATGTTATAGACATTTACCTTGCTGGCATACCTAGTAGCTCTTGGGTATTTGATACTGGATTGTCATATTTGCAACTCCATGCAGGGGCTGGTAAGAACTAGGCATGTGGCACAAGGGGAGATTGACATCAGGGTCGGCAACAAAGCAAGATTTGCTACGTTGGAGGTCGGCACGATGCAGCTCCAACTTCCTTCTGGATTTATTTTGGGATTGAATAACTGTTGTTACATTCCTGCACTTAGTCGGTATATTATTTCTGCCTCATGCTTGATGACTCAGGGTTATGAATTCAATTTAAAGGACAATGGTTGTTCGATTTATTTGAATGGTATGTTCCACGGCTATGCACCCATTGTTGATGGGTTATTTATATTGAATCTAGGACAGGAACCGGTCTATAACATGAATATCCAGAGGCATAAGCCCAATGAGATAAATCCGACATACTTCTGGCATTGTCGGCTTGGACACATTAGTCTGAAACGCATGAATAAGCTCCATGATGATGGACTCCTAACTTCGACCGACTTTGGGTCATTCGAGACATGCGAATCATCCTTGCTTGGCAAGATGACTAAGTCTCCTTTCGCAAAGAGTTGCGAGAGGGCATCCGAGCTGCCAGAGGTGGCTATCAGTACTTCGTGACTTTTACCGATGACTTGAGTAGATGTGGATATATCTATTTGATGAGGCACAAGTCAGAGACTTTTGAAAAGTTCAAAGAGTTTCAAAACAAGGTGGAGAATTAGCTCGGCAAGACTATAAAACTTCTATGATCTGGTCGTGGAGGTGAGTACATGAGCCAGGAGTTTGATGATCATCTAAAAAGCGGAGGTATAGTACCTCAGATCACACCTTTGGGTACGCCACAGATAAATGGCGTAACCCTAGTGACAACATATATCGTGTGGCAAATGGAATGGAAGTGTGATGTACCGAGGCTGGGAAAAGACTATTTTGAAGTACCTGAAAAGGACTAAAGAGATGTTCCTAGTTTATGGAGGTGAGGAAGAGCTCGTCGTAAGGGGTTACGCCAATGCTAGTTTCCAAACCGACAGAGATGATTGTCGATCACAGTCCGGATTCGTGTACGTCATGAACGGGGGAGCAGTGAGCTGGATGAGTTCCAAGCAAGATACGGTGGCCGATTCTACTACAGAAGCCGAATTAATTGCGGCTTGTGAAGCTGCAAAGGAAGGTGTTTGGATCCGGAACTTTGGGGATGATCTTGGTATTTTCCCAGCCTCTGTAAAACCGTTGGACCTTTACTATGATAATTCCGGTGCCATCGCACAAGCCAAGGAGCCGAGGAATCACCACAAGGTCAGACACATAGATCGGAAATATCACCTGATACGAACGATCGTAAAGAGTGGTGATGTAGAGTTATGTAAAATTCACACGGATGCAAATGTTGCGGATCCGTTGACTAAGCCGCTTCCACAACCAAGCATGAGGGGCATGTTAGAGCTATGGGCATTCGATGTCTATTTGATTGACTCTAGTGCAAGTGGGAGACTGTTGGAGATATTCCCTAGAGGCAATCATGTATGATGATATTTCCTATGTGTTTATGAATAAAGATAGTCCTTGGACATTATCAATGATGTGTATCAGCAAGTACGTGACTTGTTTGTGGGACTATGCATTGTATGATGACTGTCCTAAAAGGTCCCTAGTCGAAAGGGCTGTGTGGACGCGCAGCCAACTAGACTAGCATATGACACGGTCAATGGCTTGGTCTCACTAGCCATGGAGCATTGGATGCTAACCAGATAATATGGACTTGGAAGGATCTGGTCGGATTCGACATAGTCGGATCCGAGTCGAGATAAGGTCCGAGTCGGACAGACCCAACTATGAGACGCAATGATATGTCATCTGTGAGTCTCTAGTACAACATATGTTCTATGTCCTAAGACCTGAGCTGACGCATGTACTCGGGATGGTGACAAACTTGCTTTGGGCCGACCAAACGCTACTCCATAACTGGGTAGTTATCAAGGTATGTTTCGGGTTTGTCCAGAACTATGCTGCGAGACGTGGTCGAGCAAGATGGAATTTGCCCCTCTGATTAGGAGAGATATAATCTGGGCCCCTTGTGTGATCCGACCAGGATAAGCATGGCCATGCGACAAGGATTATGAGATAATCCGGTTTGTGGTCGACATCACTAGAACGAGAAAGAGGTCGGGCTGGCACAAGGATGATAGACTCGCCTTGAGCTCGACAACATATATCGTGTGGCAAAAGGAATGGAAGTGTGATGTACAGGTTCGCTAACCATCTTCATAGTCTTCTTGGTGTTCGGCATGCCTTTCTAGAGGCCGCTACCAACCGTGCAGTTCGGAGGTGATCCGAACTGCGACCAAGCCGACTTGAACCTAAGGGGTCGCGCTCTTAAGGGAAGGAACCTACGAGGTCAGATCCGAGGATACTGGTCGGATGTGATCCGAACTGTATTCGCATTGTGGCCAAGTACACTTGTGGGCTTTAGGGTCCGTGCGAGGCCCAAGTGTTGAGCCCGTGACGGACGCCTATATATATATAGTGGAGGTGTGGCACACTAGGGTTTGCATGTGTTGCAAATAGACACCTCCACTCGCCGCCAGTTGTGTGATCGGACCTAGCAGTCTGCCACACGACGTTCCTCCTGCACGCGCGGATACCGTTAGAGGCGGTGCACTTGTGCCGCTCCGGCGAACCAGTACGTGGGAACCGACCACCGGTTGTACGAGGGAGATCGGACGAGGAGGAGACGATCCACGCGGACGCGCTGCCCCAACTCTTCTTCCGCTGCACGGCACTGTGCGTCTAGTGGTAACGAACTATGATCCATCTCCCGTAGCATGTTCTTGGTGGTTCTGCACGAAGGAAATTTTAATTTGTAGTCGACGCACCTTACCATAGATCCCAACTGTGGTATGAGAGCCTCTGCTATAGGATTTGGATTCTGATCGTATGCATATTAGATATGTGGAGGCAATAGATGAGATCTGTTTTCATTGATAAGATTGGCTGTGTGCACGGTTGATGAGATCAACTGCATATGGGGATTGATGTGGCTATGTTTTCTGTTGATTGGGATCGATGAGGTCGTGACAAGATCGACCCCTACCGGTCGATTATCCTCCATCAGGGTTAACAGTGAAACGTAAATACGAATCGGATTCGCGATGATCGATGAGATTGGTCAGATGGAAGAATTCGGCGTGATCGGAGTTCATATGTGATCTGTAATTTCTGAAAACATCGGGCGCTGGGTACCACCGTGTGCGTAGCGCCTTGTATTTCGTACACGATCACTCAAACCGGTAGAATGCGATTCTATGTGTAACTTTATTTTGCAGGGTTTGATGTGAATAGTATGGCTCATGTGTATGTGATGCATGTGTGTAAATTATACATGGCCTGTGCGTCATGTTTGTCAGCCGGCAGGAGCCAAAGTGTTGTCATTATATTGTATAACGACCTGCATGTCGACTTGTGACTCTATGTAAAATTCATTACTAGATAGTAGTTGGATAATAGAGATCATGTTGGTGGCTTGGCATCCCGGCGTGACAAACAAGATGGAGTTCCTAGATGGTCATCGGAGTTGGAGCCAACCTGGAAGAACATCCATGAAGGAGCCATACTATTTCACAATATGTGTTTATTTGTGATTGTTATGCTTCCTTGTTTTCTATGCATGTTAGAATGGTAGAAAGACCCCTCACGAATATCAAGCGAATTGCCATCCCTGATGTTGCACCTTCGCATGTCAAGTACATCCAGTAGTGGGCTCATAAAATTGGGGTGCTGCTAGGTGTCCTTGAACTGAAGGGTTCGTGTTGGACACGGACATGCACTACATTAGGTTTACTTGACAAGGCTATCAAAACGGTTTTGGGCCTTGTGGGAAATGAGGTCGGGAGCCGGGGTATGAGATACCTACCCAACCGACAGGAGTTGTATAGAGATACAATTAGCAAGGAGTTGCTTACCGGATAGGCATGTTGTCTAGCAGTGATGCTAAAGCTCACTAGTCGCATGTACTAGTCGGATCCTAGATCACTTAGAGTTTGCGGAGGGATGCTGACTTCAGTGGGGGTATTTCTGTTTAAGGCTAGAATTACTCTACATAAACACATTGCTTAGTGATTGCATATTTTCTGTTGTAGATCAATGGCACCACCTGCTCAACCCAACTTTGCATTGAAATCAATTCTGGAAAAGGATAAACTGAATGGAACAAACTTTACTACCTAGTATAGAAATTTGAGAATTGTTCTCAAGCATGATAAAAAGGAACATGTTCTAGAGGATCCGCTTCCAGAGGAACCTGCCGATAATGCTAGTACCGCAACCAAGAGTGCCTACCAGAAACTCGTTGATGAATCAAACGAGATCAGCTGCCTCATGCTGGCTTGTATGGAGCCCGATTTGCAGCAGCATTTCGAAGATGTTGGGGCTTTCGATATGATCGAGAGTCTCAAGAGCATGTTTCAGGTGCAGGCAAGGACCGAAAGGTTCAACGTCTGGCGATCCTTGATGGATTGTAAGCCGAAGGAAGGTGATCCACTGAGCCCGCATGTGATCAAGATGATCGGATATGTGCAAGCTTTGGATCGGTTGGGCTTCCCGCTCTTGGATGAGCTGGCTAATGATGTAGTTCTGGGTTCTCCTCCGCCCAGCTATGGGACGTTCATCTCGAACTATCATATGCATGGCATGGATAAGAAGCTCACTAAATTTCATGGGATGCTCAAAGTGGCAGAGCAGGATATTAAGAAAGGCACACATCAAGTGTTGATGGTGCAGAAATCGGCTAAGTTCAAGAAGAGTTGGTCTAAGAAGAAGGCTAAGGAAAAGGGCACAGATATGGTAACCTCCGCCGCTGCGCCAAAGTCTAGACCGGACGCAAAGACCATTTGCTATCATTGCAAGGAAACTGGTCACTGGAAGAGGAACTGTAGCAAGTGGCTTGTAGAGCATGGCAAGAAGGCCGGGAATGCTGCTTCAGGCAAAGGTACACTTGTTGCATATGTTATAGAAATTTACCTTGCTGACATACCTAGTAGCTCTTGGGTATTTGATACGGGATCGTTTGTTCATATTTGCAACTCGATGCAGGGGCTGGTAAGAACTAGGTGTGTGGCACAAGGGGAGATTGACATCAGGGTCGGCAACAAAGCAAGATTTGCTGCGTTGGAGGTTGGCACGATGCAGCTCCAGCTTCCTTCTGGATTTATTTTGGAATTGAATAATTTTTGTTACATTCCTGCACTTAGTCGGAACATTATTTCTGCCTCATGCTTGATGAGTCAGGGTTATGAATTCAATTTAAAGGACAATGGTTATTCGATTTATTTGAATGGTATGTTCCACGGCTATGCACCCATTGTTGATGGGTTATGTATATTGAATCTAGAACAGGAACCGGTCTATAACGTGAATGTCAAGAGGCATAAGCCCAATGAGATAAATCCGACATACTTCTGGCATTGTCGGCTTGGATACATTAGTCTGAAACGCATGAAGAAGCTCCATGATGATGGACTCCTAACTTTGGGTCATTCGAGAGATGTGAATCATGCTTGCTCGGCAAGATGACTAAGTCTCCTTTTGCAAAGAGTTGCGAGAGGGCATCCGAGTTGTTGGAACTGATACACAGTGATGTGTGTGGACCAATGAGCACAACTGCCAGAGGTGGCTATTAGTAGTTTGTGACTTTTACCGACGACTTGAGTAGATATGGATATATCTATTTGATGAGGCATAAGTCAGAGACTTTTGAAAAGTTCAAAGAGTTTCAAAATGAGGTGGAGAATCAGCTCGGCAAGACTATAAAACTTCTACGATCTGATCGTGGAGGCGAGTACATGAGCCAGGAGTTTGATGATCATCTAAAAAGTAGAGGTATAGTACCTCAGCTCACACCTCCGGGTACGCCACAGAGAAATGGTGTATCAGAACGGAGGAATCGCACCTTGTTGGACATGGTTCGATCTATGATGAGCAAGTCGGATTTACCCTTGTCATTCTGGGGATACGCTCTAGAAACTGCAGCTTTCACACTTAACAGGGTACCATCAAAATCCGTAGGCAAGACACCACATGAGATGTGGACCGGGAAGAGTCCCAGTTTGTCTTTTATAAAGATTTGGGGTTGTGAAGCATTTGTCTAGAAACTTATGTCAGACAAGCTTACACCCATGTCGGATAAATGCATATTCGTGGGATATCCGGGGGAAACCTTGGGATATAACTTCTACAACCGGGAAGAGAACAAAGTGTTTGTTGCTCAGAACGGGGTTTTCCTTGAGAAAGAGTTTCTTAGTTGGGAGGCCAGTGGGAGGACGGTCTGACTCGAAGAAATTTGAGGAACACTCGGGGACGGCTCGGCTGGTGATGATATCATACCGGAGTCAGTCAGGAAACCCATAGTGGAAGCGGCACCAGAACCACGGAGGTCGGAAAGATTGCACAGAGTGCGCGATATATTATTGCTAGAAAGCGACGAGCCGGCCACATATGCGGAAGCGATGGTGAGCCGAAATTCCGAGGCATGGCTGGAGGCCATGAGATCTGAGTTAAAGCCCATGGATGAGAATCAAGTTTGGGACTTGGTTGATCCGCTGCCTGGCGTAACGGCCATTGGTTGCAAATGGGTCTTTAAGAAGAAAACCGGGTTCGCTAACCCTAGTGACAACATATATCGTGTGGCAAAAGGAATGGAAGTGTGATGTACAGGTTCGCTAACCAGCTTCATAGTCTGCTTGGTGTTCGACATGCCTTGCGAGAGGCTGCTACCAATCGTGTAGTTCGGAGGTGATCCAAACTGCGACCAAGCCGACTTGAACCTAAGGGGTCGCGCACTTAAGGGAAGGAACCTACAAGGTCGGATCCGAGGACACTGGTCAGATGTGATCCGAACTGTATTCGGATTGTGGCCGAGTAGACTTGTGGGCTTTAGGGTCCGTGCGAGGCCCAAGTGTTGAGCCCGTGACGGACGCCTATATATATAGTGGAGGTGCAGCACACTCATGGGCTGATCGCTTCGGCGCTGTCACTAGGGTTTGCATGTGTTGCAAATAGACACCTCCACTCGTTGCCGGTTGTGTGATCGGACCTAGCAGTTCGCCGCATGACATTCCTCCTGCACGCGCGGATACCGTTAGAGGCGGTGCACTTGCGTCGCTCCGGCGAACCTGTACGTGGGAACCGACCACCGGTTGTACGAGGGAGATCGGACGAGGAGGAGACGATCCACGCGGACACGCTGCCCCAACTCTTCTTCCGCTGCACGACACTGCGCGTCTAGTGGTAACGAACTGTGATCCATCTCCCATAGCATGTTCTTGGTTGTTCTGCGCTTAGGAAATTTTAATTTGCAGTCGACGCACCCTACAGTAGATCCCAACAAGGTTTACCTTAATACTTCTTTTGTAGTTGTGGATGCTTGCAAGAGGGGTTAATCATAAGTGGGATGCTTGTCCAAGGAAGGGCAGCACCCAAGGACCGGTCCACCCACATATCAAATTATCAAAGTACCGAACGCGAATCATATGAACGTGATGAAAACTAGCTTGACGATAATTCCCATATGTCCTCGGGAATGCTTTCCTTTATATAAGAGTTTTTATAGGCTTGTCCTTTGCTACAAAAAGGATTGGGTCATCTTGCTGCACCTTATTTACTTTTATTACTTGTTACCTGTTACAAATTACGTTATCACAAAACTATCTGTTACCGATAATGTCAGTGCTTGCGGAGAATACCTTACTGAAAACTGCTTCTCATTTCCTTCTCCTCCTCGTTGGGTTCGACACTCTTACTTATCGAAAGGACTACGATAGATCCCCTACACTTGTGGGTCATCAGTTATCAGCAAACATTATGAACTAACCATATTCACAATAGCATTTAGGTCTCACATATACTCATATCAATGGCATAATCAACTAGCAAGCAATAATAATGAATCTCGGATGTCAACACTTTTTCAAAACAATCATGATATGATATAATGGTATCTCGCTATCCCTTTCTGAGACCGCAAAACATAAATGCAGAGCAGCCCTGAAGATCAAGGACTGACTAGACATTCTAATCCATGGTAAATTAGATCCAGTCAGAGTCATACTCAATATAAATTAATAACAAAGCATAGAAATGACACTGGTGCTCTCTAACTGGCGCTTTTTATAAGAGGATGATGACTCAACAATAAAAGTAAATAGATAGGCCTTTTAGAGAGGGAAGCAGGGATTTGCAGAGGTACCAGAGCTCAAGCTTTTAAAATAGAGATAAATATAATTTTATGCGGTATGCTTTCATTGTCAACATAACAACTAAGATATCTCGGTATCTTCCATGCTAGATACATTATAGGCGGTTCCCAAACAGAATGGTAAATTTTTTACTCCCCCTCCACCAACAATCACACTCCACGGATGATCCGAAACAACGGGTACCGTCCATACCAACAATAGTCCTGGGGGAGTTCTGTTTGAAATTATATTTTGATTTGATTTGAACATGGAACTAGGCATCCCGGTTATCAGCCCCTTTCTCATGAATAACAAGTGAATAAACACTCATCATGAGCAATTCGCTACATGAGCAATTCGGGCATACAAACACTCATCATGAATAAACAAGTGAATAACCCACCTAGCATGGAAGATACTGGCAGCCCGCAGTCGCTACATGAGCAATTCGGGCATACAAAACATATTATTATTTGAAGGTTTAGAGTTTGGCACATGCAAATTTACTTGGAATGGCAGATAGATGCCACATATAGGTAGGTATAGTGCACACATATGGAACAACTTTGGGTTCATGGAAGTGGATGCACAAGCAGTATTCCCGCTTAGTACAAGTGAAGGCTAGCAAAAGATTGAGGAGCGACCAACTAGAGAGCGACAACGGTCATAAACATGCATTGAGATTAACCAACATTGAGTGCAAGCATGAGTAGGATATAAATCACCATGAACATATTGCCAAGTTAAGCCACTTGAATCATTCAAAGGTGGATAACATCCTATCATACTACATCACAACCATTTAAAAGCATGTTGGCACGGAACGTAAACCATTATAAACTCCTAGCTAATTAAGCATGGCATGAGTAACTATAATCTCTAATTGTCATGGCAAACATGTTTCATTCATAATGGGTTGAAACAAGAACGATGAACTAATCATATTTACAAAAACAAAACAGGTCGAGTTCACACCACCTTTACCTTATCTCAATCATTTTATCATATATCGTCATTATTTCCTTTCACTTGCACGACCGAATGGTGTTAATAATAATAAGAGTTTTCATGCATTGGACCAAGCCGGAATCTGCAAACATTTATTCAAAGGAGAAGACAAAGTAATATGGGCTCTCTTATTAGATCAACAATAATGCAAATGAGAGCCACTCAACATTTTCATCATGGTCTTCTCCTTACATCCCAAAGGAAGGAAAAATAATTTCAAAGAAACACACTAAAATATATTTTTGATTTTTTTGTTTTTCTGAGGAAAGTAAAACAAGAACGAGAAAAACTATTTACACGGGAAAACTCCCAACAAGCAAAAGAAGAACGAAAAATATTTTTGGGTTTTCTTTTAATACTACTACTAAATAAACTAGAAAGATAACTAAAAAGAAGTGAGAACTATTTTTTTGGATTTTCTCAAAGTTTCTCAAACACACAAGAAAGGGAGAAAAAGAAACAAACATGGATAATACTATGAAAAAGTATGAACACCGACAACTAGAATGAGGGTGCGAACATGAATGTAATGTCCGTGAGAAATACGTACTCCCCCAAGCTTAGGCTTTTGGCCTTAGTTGGTCTATGCCCACAGATCAAAGTAGCCCTCTGCCGGGTACTGAGGAGGATCCTGAGAGTTCCACTGGTTAGCGAGATCATGTGGCTCCCACTGATAAACAGACTCCTCATATGGATCAGGTGATGGTTCTAGCTCAGGAACTGGGGATCGCGTCCGCTCCCAGTATGCATAAATGTCCTCGGGCACGATAAGGTACTGATACGTCTCCATCGTATCTATAATTTTTGATTGTTCCATGCCAATATTATAAACTTTCATATTCTTTTGGCTACTTTTTATACCATTTTTTGGGACTAACATATTGATCCAGTGCCCAGTACTAGTTCCTGTTTGTTGCATGTTTTTTGTTTCGCAGAAAATCCATATCAAACGGAGTCCAAATGGGATAAAAACTTACAGAGATTTTTTTGGAATATATATGATTTTTGGGAAGAAGAATCAACGCGAGACGATGCCCGAGGGGGCCACGATGAAGGGGGGCGCGCCACAGGGGGTTAGGCGCGCCCTGGGCCCTCGTGGCCACCCTGTATGGCGGTTGGTTCCCTTCTTTCGCCGCAAGAAAGATAATATCCAGATAAAAATCGTGTCTTAAATTCAACCCAATCGGAGTTACGGATCTCCGGGAATTTAAGAAACGGCGAAAGGGCAGAATCAGGGAATGCAGAAAGAGAGAGGGATATAATGATTGGTTGCGTTTCACTACTACACATGATGATTTTGATAGATATGATATGCATGTGCTTGCTGCTCCTACTTGAAATTATTATGAGAGAGGAACTACATCTACGCCTCTCCATGTTTCTAATATGATAAAATTGCAAGAAACTTCTTATACTATGAATTGGCCAATACTATGTGTGCATGAATTGTTCTTTTATGACATACCGATGCATAAGAAGAGAATTAGACTTCGTCATTACATGATATATGTTACTTTGTGCTCAATACTAAATCACAAATCATTGTTAATTGAAATTGGCTTTGATATACCTTGGGATCCGGGTGGATTCATTACTTGAGCACTATATACCTAGCTTAATGGCTTTAGAGAAAGCGCTACCAGGGAGACAACCCGGAAGTTTTAGAGAGTCATTTATTTCTGTTTAGTGTTTTTATATAGTTTAAAAACAAAAAAAATAAAGAGGGGAACCCAAAAAATTTCAAAAAGGAAAGTGAAAGTGAGAGAGACAAGCATTGTTGAAGTGAGGGAGCTCCTTGAACTTTGTTCATGCTCACGGAAACATTGTGAATCTTGATTACAGAAACTTCTCAACAAAAATAATTATCACGCCTTTAGGGTGTTTACATTGCTTGTTGGTTTGTGCGGTGCAAAACAGAAACTTTGGCTGTAGTGCGCGATTTTACATTTTTTTACTGGAACATCAAACGGTTCTGAAACATTTTGCACTGTATTTCTTTACAGATTGTTTATTTGTCCTAATTTTGGTAGAATATTTAGAGTAACATAAGTATGGCGAATGTTCAGATTACTACAGACTATCCTGTTTAAGACAGATTCTGTTTTGGATGCATAGTTCGCTTGTTTTGATGAAACTATCAATTTCTATCAGTGGATTAAGCCATGGAAAAGTTATATTACAGTAGCTACAATGAAAAAAATATGAATTGGTTTGAAATAGTACTTAGAGTAGTGATTTGCTTTATTATACTAATGGATCTGACCAAACTTTCTTTTAAGTTTTGTGTGATTGAAGTTTTCAAGTTTTGGGAGAGATCACGATGGATGAAGGAATAAGGAGTGGCAAGAGAGTAAGCTTGAGGATGCCCGAGGCACCCCAAGGAAATATTTTGTCACATGATATGCGTAAATCTTGGAGCGTGTTTTGCATTTAGTTTTCACTTTTCTTTGATGCACCATGCTGGTATGAGATAGTCCATGGTTGATTTATAGAATGCTCATTGCACTTCACTTATATCTTTTGAGTATGGCTTTATAGAATGCTTCAAGTGCTTCACTTATATCACTTGAAGTTTGGATTGCCTGTTTCTCTTCACATTGAAAACCACCATTTGTAGAATGATCTTTTGCTTCACTTATATTTATTAGAGTGTGGGCATATCTTTTGTAGAAAGAATTAAACTCTCTTGCTTCACTTATATCTATTTAGAGAGATGACAGGAATTGGTCATTCACATGGTTAGTCATAAAATCCTACATAAAACTTGTAGATCACTAAATATGATATGTTTGATTCCTTGCAACAGTTTTGCAGTATAAAGATGGTGATATTAGAGTCATGCTAGTGGGTAGTTGTGGATTGTAGAAATACTTGTGCTGAAGTTTGTGATTCCCGTAGCATGCACGTATGGTGAACCGTTATGTAACGGAGTTGGAGCATGAGGTATTTATTGATTGTCTTCCTTATGAGTGGCGGTCGGGGACGAGCAATGGTCTTTTCCTACCAATCTATCCCCCTAGGAGCATGCGCGTAGTACTTTGTTTCGATGACTAATAGATTTTTGCAATAAGTATGTGAGTTCTTTATGACTAATGTTGAGTCCATGGACTATACACACTCTCACCCTATAAGTATGTGAGTTCTTTGACGTGTCTTAATATTCATTCCATGATTAGATTACATGATCAAGATTATGCTAGGTAGCATTCCACATCAATTTTTTTTATAATTTATCTACTCGAGGACGAGCAAGAATTAAGCTTGGGGATGCTGATACGTCTCCGTCGTATCTATAATTTTTGATTGTTCGATGCCAATATTATACAACTTTCATATACTTTTGGCAACTTTTTATCCTATTTTTGGGACTAACATATTGATCCAGTGCCCAGTGCCAGTTCATGTTTGTTGCATGTTTTTGTTTCACAGAAAATCCATATCAAACGGAGCCCAAACGGGATAAAAACTGACGAAGATTTTTTTTGGAATATATGTGATTTTTGGAAAGAAGAATCAACGCGAGACGATGCCCGAGGGGGGCACAAGGCAGGGGGCACGCCATGGCCCTCGTGGCCACCCCGTAAGGAGGTTGTTGCCCTTCTTTTGCCGCAAGAAAGCTAATATCAGGATAAAAATCGTGACCAAAATTCATCCCAATCGGAGTAACGGATCTTCGGGAATTTAAGAAACGGTGAAAGGGCAGAATCAGGGAACGCAGAAAGAGAGCAAGACATAGAGACAGATCCAATCTCGAAGGGGCTCTCGCCCCTCCCATGCCATGGAGAGCAAGGACCAGAGGGGAAACCCTTCTCCCATCTAGGGAGAAGGTCAAGGAAGAATAAGAAGAAGGGGGCCCCTCTCCCCCTCTCTCCGGATGGCGCCGGAATGCTGTCGGGGCCATCATCACCACCGCAATCTACACCAACAACTTCACCGCCCTCATCACCAACTCTTCCCCCTCTATGCAGAGGTGTAACCCCTCTTTTACCTGTTGTAATCTCTACTTAAACATGGTGCTCAACTCTATGTATTATTTCCCAATGATGTATGTCTATCCTATGATGTTTGAGTAGGCCCGTTTTGTCCTATTCATTAACTGATGATCGTGATTGGTTTGAGTTGCATGTTTTATTATTGGTTCTATCCTATGGTGCTCTCCGTGTCGTGCAAGCGTGAGGGATCCCCACTGTAGGGTTTGCAATAAGTTCATGATTTGCTTATGGTGGGTGGCATGGGAGATAGAAACACAGACCCGAGTAAATAGGTTGTTTGTGTATGGGAATAAAGAGGACTTGATACTTTAATGCTATGGTTGGGTTTTACCTTAATGATATTTAGTAGTTGCGGATGCTTGCTAGAGTTCCAATCATAAGTGCATATGATCCAAGAAGAGAAAATGTGTTAGCTTATGCCTCTCCCTCAAATAAAATTGCAATAATGATTATCGGTCTAGTTATCGATTGCCTAGGGACAAATAACTTTCTCGTGACAACAAGTGTAACGCCCCGAGACCGATGTGCTAGGTGTCTTCTAGTTATTCGCTGTCTTTGCCATGTCATTCGCTTGCGTGTTGCATCTTGTCATGTCATCATGTGCATTGCATCATCATGTTTTCAAAACTTGCAACCGTCCGGGTTCTCCCCGTTCCTTCCGTTGTCCGTTCTGAGTCCAGACACACTTGCACGCGCCTGCGGCACGTCTGAATATTATTTTAGAAGTGGTCGTAAAATGTTCTCGGAATGGGTTGAAAGTTGGCGTGCGGTGTTGTTTTGTTGTCAGTAGACCGCCTGCCAAGTTTCATCGCATTCAGAGTCCGTTTGACGCCCCAACGGATAACTATAGCGGCAGTATAGCCGGTCTAACATCGGACGTTTTCGGTCTCCGGAAACAGCCGCTGGGCCTCCCTCTCTTCTCTTCTCTCAGCTCGAGACCGCCTGCACAGCTCACTACCTACCGCCAGGCCTAACCTAACCTCTCTCGTCAGCCCGCGGACCTCATCGCGCACGCGTCCGAAAGTTGTCCCGGACCCGACCCGGGCAGTCGTCACCGATGGGTCCGGATCATCCCCAAACGTCCATAAAACGTCTCTGTTTTCTTAATTGAGCTCCCTAATCTATTTATCCGAGACCGTCTGATTTTGATCTATTTATCCGAGACCGTCTGATTTTGATCGGAGGGCCCAAAACTAATACTTTTGTCCCTATATATAGACGAACCCCTACCCAGATCAGATCAAACCCTAAGATCCAGGAGGTTTGTCCCATCGCCGCCGCCACTCTTCTGGTTCCCCTTGGGATCCCTCCCGATCTCTCCACCCAACCAGCCGAGCCGACCATCTCCCTTGTTTTCAGCAAAGGGCCAACCATATCCTCCCCTCGATCCACTCGAACCAGCCACCGATCCCCTCCTCCTCGATTTCAGCTACCAACCAACCTTCGCTTTCTTCTGCCTCCTGTAGTCCCAGGGAAGAGGACATTCTCTTGGAGCCTGAGCTCCTCTTCCCGAGCCGCAGCCACCCCGCAGCGTCCAACCTCGCCGGCCTCCAGGTCCTCTGCTTCTCCTCTGTTTTCTTCTTCCCACTCTCCCGATTTCTTCCTCTCTCACGATCTTCCTCTCTCTCTATTTTTTTATCAGCTGCAGGTCGCCGCCGCCTTGGTCAAACCTCGCCGGAGCTCCGTCGACGCCCCGTTGGCCGGATCCGGCCCGGAAACAGGCGGATCCATCCATCCCCGCCTGAGCCCCGTGCCCTTCGCCGCCTCTCATACGCCTCTGCTCGTGCCTGAGCACGAGTGCCTCACCGGATGCCTCCCGCAGCAGTCCCGCATCAAGCCTCACGCCGTCGTCCTTGTCCTCGTAGCCTCCCCGCTCTCCTTGTCGGCGCAGGGACATGAGCCTCTCTCGAACTCCAGCAATGGCGCCGCCCCTCGCAGCGACTGCCGCCGTCGCCATGGCCTACTTTGCCTCGATGATATGGCCGCCCGAACCTGAAGCTCCATCCTGCATCGTTCCACGCCTCGGTTCTGGCCAGAACGGGTTGTCCCCGACCTCCACGACTAGACCCGCCGCCCCGAGCCAAGTTCGCCGCCGCTGCCGCTCCCCTGCCTCCCGCCTCCGCCTCCCTTGTTTCGGCGAGAACTCGAGGACGAGGACGAGCCCCTTGCACCGTCTCGATCCCGTGGATCCGAACGCCCAGCGCCGCTCGCCGTCGTCTGCCAAGATTCTGTGCCCCGCCAAGCTCCCTACTGCGCCGGAGTCCCACCATTTTCCCTTCCCTGCATCGCTGCCAAGGCCTCCTCGTCGGAGTCCTGCACGTCGTCGTGCTTGTTGTCCGGTCCTGCTGCTGCGTTCTTGCACGTTGACCACGCATGCCCCTACATCGTCGCTTGGACCTCTTCTGCTTCGGCCCAGCGCGCCGCTAGGGCAGGCCAAGGCCCAGCTTCCTCTTCGCCCCAGCCACGCACAGGCCCCAAGGCCCAATGTGAGCAGCACCCTGGCTTTTCCTCTATTGGGCTAGCCGGATTCGGCCCAATATCTATTTTTTTAGTTCTGTGATTTAGTTATTATTCCAGAGAATGACAGTTTTGTAGTTTAGTCCCTAGAGTTCATGCATTTAATAACTAATTAACCGTGCATCGGATTAAAACAATTTATATATGAAATATGCTTAGTTTTTCATGTAGTTTCTTAATATGCCACTTTCATCTATGTTTAAAATGTTTAAAATGATGTTTGCTTATATTTGCCTATTGCCATGCTAAAATGATTTATTTCATAACTAAATAACCGTAACTCCGAATTTAATAAACTTTATATGTAAATGGAGTAGAATAATGCCTAGTTTAACATGGTGCTTTCACTTTAGATGTTTAACAAATCTAAAATATTGTTTAGGGCAGAACAGTACCAAGCCCAAATATGCATATGGGGATTTACCGAAATTGTTGTTCGTTGCTTCCGGCCTCATTTAAACTTGCCTAGATAGGTAGTTTTCATTTGCTTCACTCTCTTGCCATGTTTAACAACATTTAATATTGTTGGGTACATAAACGAGAGAGAACTAAATAAGTCACGTGGTGTTTCGTCAATATGCCACGGAGTTGCATATTGAGCTCCACTTAAGTTGAAGTGTTGTTTGTGCATTTTGGCATGTCATGCATATTTAAACTGGACATGCATAATAATTGTTTGTGCACCGTGCCATGTTCATGTGTTGGTTTTTTACTATGTTGTGTGCTTCTTTCCGGTGTTGCTTCTTCGGGTTGGTTCTGTTAACGTCGCATTTGTGAGGACCCGTTCGGCTACGTCCGTTTGTCTTCTTCATGGACTCGTTCTTCTTCCTTGCGGGATTTCAGGCAACATGACCATACCCTCGAAATTAGTTCTATCTTTGCTTGCTAGTTGCTCGCTCTTTTGCTATGCCTATGCTGCGATACCTACCACTTGCTTATCATGCCTCCCATATTGTTGAACCAAGCCTCTAACCCACCTTGTCCTAGCAAACCGTTGTTTGGCTATGTTACCGCTTTGCTCAGCCCCTCTTATAGCGTTGTTAGTTGCAGGTGAAGATTGAAGTTTGTTCCTTGTTGGAACATGGAGATGTTGTTCCTTGTTGGAACATGTTTACTTGTTGGGATATCACAATATATCTTATTTAATTAATGCATCTATATACTTGGTAAAGGGTGGAAGGCTCGGCCTTATGCCTGGTGTTTTGTTCCACTCTTGCCGCCCTAGTTTCCGTCATATCGGTGTTATGTTCCCGGATTTTGCGTTCCTTATGCGGTTGGGTTATAATGGGAACCCCTTGACAGTTCGCCTTGAATAAAACTCCTCCAGCAAGCCCCAACCTTGGTTTTACCATTTGCACTAACAACCTATAACCTTCCCTTGGGATTTCGCGAGCCCGAGGGTCATCTTTATTTTAAACCCCCCCCCCCCCCGGGCCAGTGCTCCTCTGAGTGTTGGTCCGAAATGGGCAGCCTGCGGGGCCACCTCGGGGCAACTCGAGGGTTGGTTTTACTCGTAGCTTGACCTATCCGGTGTGCCCTGAGAACGAGATATGTGCAGCTCCTATCGGGATTTGTCAATGCATCGGGCGGCTTTGCTGGTCTTGTTTTACCATTGTCGAAATGTCTTGTAACCGGGATTCCGAGTCTGATCGGGTCTTCCCGCTAGAAGGAATATCCTTCGTTGACCGTGAGAGCTTGTGATGGGCTAAGTTGGGACACCCCTGCAGGGATTGGAACTTTCTAAAGTCGTGCCCGCGGTTATGGGCAGATGGGAATTTGTTAATGTCCGGTTGTAGAAAACCTGAAGTTGACCTTAATTAAAATGCATCAACCACGTGTGTAATCGTGATGGTCTCTTTCCGGCGGAGTCCGGGAAGTGAACACGGTGTTGGAGTAATGCTTGACGTAGGTTGTTCTAGGATCACTTCTTGATCATAGTTTCTCGATCGTGCTTTGCCTCTTCTTCTCGCTCTCATTTGCGTATGTTAGCCACCATATATGCTAGTCGCTTGCTGCAGCTCCACCTCATACCTTTACCTTACCTATAAGCTTAAATATTCTTGATCGCGAGGGTGCGAGATTGCTGAGTCCCCGTGACTCACAAATACTTCCAAAACTAGTTTGCAGGTGCCGATGAGTCCGTGCAGGTGACGCAACCAAGTTCAGGAGGAGCTCGATGAACATCTTGTCCTTTTATTGTTTCGCTCTAGTTGATCAGAAGTGGAGCCCATTTGGTAAAGGGTGGAAGGCTCGGCCTTATGCCTGGTGTTTTGTTCCACTCTTGCCGCCCTAGTTTCCGTCATATCGGTGTTATGTTCCCGGATTTTGCATTCCTTACGCGGTTGGGTTATAATGGGAACCCCTTGACAGTTCGACTTGAGTAAAACTCCTCCAGCAATGCCCAACATTGGTTTTACCATTCGCCACCTAGCCTTTTCTTTCCCTTGGGTTCTGCAGACTCAAGGGTCATCTTATTTTAACCCCCCCGGGCCAGTGCTCCTCTGAGTGTTGGTCCAAACTAGAGCCCCTTGCAGCGCCACCTCGGGGAAACTCGAGGGCTGGTTTTAGTTGTACGGACTGCTCATCTGAGTGTGCCCTTAGAACGAGATATGTGCAGCTCCTATCGGGATCTGTTGGCACATTCAGGTGGTGTTGCTGGTCTTGTTTTACCATTGTCGAGGATGTCTTGTAACTGGGATTCCGAGTCTGATCGGGTCTTCCCGCTAGAAGGAATATCCTTCATTGACCGTGAGAGCTTGTTATGGGCTAAGTTGGGACACCCCTGCAGGGATTTGAACTTTCGAAAGCCGTGCCCGCGGTTATGGGCAGATGGGAATTTGTTAATGTCCGGTTGTAGAAAACCTGAACTTGAGCTTAATTAAAATTCATCAACCGCGTGTGTAACCGTGATGGTCTCTTCTCGGCGGAGTCCGGGAAGTGAACACGGTTTGGAGTTATGCTTGACGCAGGTTGTTTTAGGATCACTTCTTGATCATAGTTTCACGATCGTGCTTTGCCTTCTCTTCTCGCTCTCATTTGTGTATGTTTAGCCACCATATATGCTAGTCGCTTGCTGCAGCTCCACATATTACCTTGCCTTTCCTATAAGCTTAAATAGTCTTGATCGCGAGGGCGTGAGATTGCTGAGTCCTCATGACTCACAAATACTTCCAAAACCAGTTTGCAGGTGCCGATGATACCGTGCAGGTGACGCAACCAAGCTCAGGAGGAGATCGATGAAGATCTTGTCCTTTGTGTCGTTTCGTTCTAGTTGATCGGTAGTGGAGCCCAGTTGGGGTCGATCGGGGACCTTGTCGATTTTGGGGTTCTTCTTTTATTTTTGTTCCATAGACGGACCTTGATGTATTTGGATGTTCTAATGCTTTATTCATGTAATTGTGTGAAGTGGCGATTGTAAGCCAACTATGTATCTGTTTCCCTTATGTATTACATGGGTTGTGTGAAGATTACCTCACTTGCGACATTGCTTTCAATGCGGTTATGCCTCTAAGTCGTGCTTCGACACATGGGAGATATAGCCGCATCGACGACGTTACAAGTTGGTAATTATAGCCTTCCCCAACCTTAGGAGCCCCACTGCTTGATCGTTTTTAGCAGTCGTTGTTGAGTCTAGAAAAATGGTTTGAGTCATTTAGGAATTATATATCAGAGAGTTTAGGAATTCTTTTTACTCCCCAGTCCCTTCATCGCTCTGGTAAGGCATCCTGACATAGAGTTTTGACTCTTCTCTTCTCAAATTTCACTAAAAAAAATTTAGGATCACGCGGGTATCTTGGAATCGTTCTGATGGTTTTGTGACGAGAACATTGTTCTTGGTGCCTCCTGACATTTAGGGGTTGTGGTAATGTCCCGGGGAGTTGAGCTCCGAGGTGTTGTCGTCACAATTTTATCGTTGCAGTTCTGGAATACCTAAGTTTAGTTCGCCGGCATCGAAAATCTCTTTTGTGTAGTTGTTGGTGAGATAACCTCGATGCCACCCAGTACTGGGGTGGGAGTTCGGGAGTATTGCCATAACTCGTATAACGAATGCTTTTCGAAGGTTGAGGTAGATGATTTCCGAAGGTTTCTTGGTTATGTGTTGAAGGATGGATACAATTGGATGCAGGCTTTGCTAGTTTTGGGTGAGATATTATGCTTCTCCTGTATCCCCAACACCTGATTGCATAACTGGGAAAGTTTCGGGAGTTTATAAGTGGGAAATCAAGTAGCTCTTAGGATATCTTTCTGATAGATGTATGATATGAAATTGGGGTTCGACGTCTAGTGGTCCGCCTATCCACGGTTGGTTTTATAGTGGTCTCGTTGTGTCTTAAAGAGTCCTTGGCTATGCCGACTCGGGGACGCTTCGTATGTCATGTGCACTGCCTTGTACATGATGGTGCTGTACGACCGAGCCGGTATAGGCCCCACCACGAAAACTTCGGACGAAATCTCTATCATATGTTTGTTCCGGCTTACTTTGTAAGCCAATCCTTTGTTTTGTTTTTGAGTTGTGGTATTCGAGTTGCTTCAATGTCAAGTGTTGATTCCATGCCTTTTCCTAAGTGGTGTTCTCATACTCCGACGTGTATACTAATCCTTCTCGATCATCGAGTCTGTCATGTTAATCCTTTTTAACCGGTGTACTTCTCTTCAACTGGATCCGGTCATTGCAACATCCGCAAGATCAAGTATCAGTTCTTCTCAACGGTGTTTGCTTCATCCGTTCCAAGTTGTCTTTGTTTTTCCCGCCCGCCCACCCTTGTTTTCTTCAAGGAATTAGATATCTTAATCAAATATCCATTTTATTAATGTGAAATTTTTCTCCATTCGTTTCTTTCAATGTTCTTATCCGGTGTTTCTCATGAAGATTCTAATGGAGCCTCAAGTTCATCTTTCTTCATTCTTTTCATCTCCGGTGGTTTCAAGTCAAGCTTTGTTGATCATATCCTTTTTCCTTGTTTCAAATACCTTCTCATGCCGGTGCACCTCATATTCATTCACTTCTCGCTATTTAATTGTTCTGGAGTGCTCAAGATATCTCGAAGAATCGTGTTTCCACTCTTCATTCATTCAAGATCTGTTCAACCTATTTCGAGGAGGTTATCCCATTCAAGTCATTTATTTCAACCGGTGCAATCTCTCCTTTAAATCTTTTCAACGGTGTATCTTTTGAGTGGGCCCTAACCCACAGGTCTTTTCCCAGGATCTTACCTGACTCTTCTTATTTTCCTGGAGCTATCCTAAATTCTTGTCAAAGTTTGACGTAAGTTTAAATTTTTAGGAGTCATATGTCTTTCTCCAAGATCTGTCAAATTCTTTCGTCGTTGGTTCAACCTTTCTAATTTTTCATCCCGGAGTATCTCAATAATTCATGGTGGTGTTTCTCATCGTCATTCTCAACATTTGAATACCAGGGAAGAGTTTTTCCTCCATATATTATCCGCTCTCTCAGAGATTCATGGTTCTAGCTTGATGTCATCCTCTCATAATTGTTTTGATTGTGAAAATTCTTTTCACCCACCCGGAGCATTTCATGAGTTGTTTCCATTTCTTTCCTCCGAAGGGCCATCTTTTCAAATTTATTCATTCTCAGCTTTCAGCTCTCGTTCCCCAAATCTCACCGGTGCATCATTTAATATTCTTTAATCAGCTCGTAATCTCTTCGTTCTCATGGATCTAAATCATCACAAGCATCTTCATTTAATTGCTAATTCTTCCCGGTGTTTCTTCATGTTTTAATCGTTCTTTTTCAATTCTTACGGTGGTTCGTTCAAGAGTTTTTCTTCCTTCATGTATCATATCTATGCATTCGTGCTTTTTGAAATTCTACCGGTGGATCGTTGAAGACCTTCCCAAGTTCATGCTATATCTCTCTTCAATCCGTTGCAACTAGAATAAGTAGTATGCGAAATCCGTTTCTTGTCATCAATTTAATTGGTGAAGGTTAAGCATAATGTAATTCTTATTCTTGTTTCATCCAAATGATTAATTCCCTATTCCGGAGATTCATCAAAATTCTTGATCTCAATTGTTCATCTTATCTTTTCTTCCCAGAGTTCCAACCTTTTTAAATTAGTTCACCACGGAGATTCATCTAAATCATTACAAGGATTCACCTGCTTTCAACTTCTCTTTCTTTCGTTTGATCATTCTTTCATTATCGGAGTTCTTCATGGAGGTTCTACATGATGGTTCATAAAGGATTTAATTCCTTCTCCAAGTTTTTCATCGACATTCTTTTCTAAGAAGCTCAAGCTTTCCTCATATTGTAATCCGGAGTGCAATTCTTTCTACCGTATCATTGGAGGTGGTATTATGCCATTCTTGTTAATTTGAGTTCATGTTTCATGATTCACATGGTGTTAAGAATGAGGTATTTTAAATCCATCAATCTCGTCATTGGAGTTATCTGGGGTTATGTTTCACCTAAAGCTTTCCCTAAGGATGGTTGCTATTTATGGTGCTTACCAATGACCCAAGTTCTTCATTTATCCTCCCGGTGAAATAAGTTTCTCGTCTCCTCATTCATATCAATCCAATTCTTTTCCCGTGAGTGGCAGGTGGTCACCTCATGATTTGAGATGTATTCCATAAGACCATATCAAGCTTATTCTTTTCGTTGTTGGTGTTCCAACAACTCCGTTCAACCCTTCTCCTAAAGATGCCTTGTCAAGCTCTTTCATGACAGAACTTGGCATTTTCTTCTCCATTCTTTTATCTCAATGATCTATCTTCTATTTCTCTCTTCCAGACGCATTGTCATGTTTCTCTTTTAAACCCATCATCTTGTTTTGTCAAAGATTATGTTCTTTTCCTTGCTTATCCGTTTAACCGGAGTGTCGTGCCCCTTTTAAAGTTCTTTCTACTTATTTTTTCTTGCATCTCTTTTCATTCGGAGTGCTGCTCAAAGTTGTTCTTCCTTGTTCCTCTTTGATAACGGAGTGTTTTCAACTTCGTTCATCTCAGTTGTATTCTTTTCACGAAATTGTTAAACCTCGCAAGGTTCTTTGGTCTCACTCGTTTGTCAAAGGAGCAACTTAGCTTTACCTCTCCTCTTTCTCTTCCGTTTTCCCTCCGGTGCCATTCTAGATCTCGGGACGAGATCCTCTCGTAGTGGTGGAGTGTTGTAACGCCCCGAGACTGATGTGCTAGGTGTCTTCTAGTTATTCGCTGTCTTTGCCATGTCATTCGCTTGCGTGTTGCATCTTGTCATGTCATGATGTGCATTGCATCATCATGTTTTCAAAACTTGCATCCGTCCGGGTTCTCCCGTTCCTTCCATTGTCCGTTCTGAGTCCAGACACACTTGCACGCGCCTGCGGCACGTCCGAATATTATTTTAGAAGTGGTCGTAAAATGTTCTCGGAATGGGTTGAAAGTTGGCGTGCGGTGTTGTTTTGTTGTCAGTAGAACGCCTGCCAAGTTTCATCGCATTCGGAGTCCGTTTGACGCCCCAACGGATAACTATAGCGGCAGTATAGCCGGTCTAACGTCGGACGTTTTCGATCTCCGGAAATAGCCGCCGGGCCTCCCTCTCTTCTCTTCTCTCAGCTCGAGACCGTCTGCACAGCTCACTACCTACCGCCAGGCCTAACCTAACCTCTCTCGTCAGCACGCGGACCTCATCGCGCACGCGTCCGAAAGTTGTCCAGGACCCGACCCGGGCAGTCGTCACCGATGGGTCCGGATCATCCCCAAACGTCCATAAAACGTCTCTATTTTCTTAATTGAGCTCCCTAACCTATTTATCCGAGACCGTCTGATTTTGATCTATTTATCCGAGACCGTCTGATTTTGATCGGAGGGCCCAAAACTAATACTTTTGTCCCTATATATAGACGAACCCCTACCCAGATCAGATTAAACACTAAGATCCAGGAGGTTTGTCCCATCGCCGCCGCCACTCTTCTGGTTCCCCTCGTGATCCCTCCTGATCTCTCCACCCAACCAGCCGAGCCGACCATCTCCCTTGTTTTCAGCAAAGGGCCAACCATATCCTCCCCTCGATCCACTCGAACCAGCCACCGATCCCCTCCTCCTCGATTTCAGCTACCAACCAACCTTCGCTTTCTTCTGCCTCCAGTCGTCCCAGGGAAGAGGACATTCTCTTGGAGCCCGAGCTCCTCTTCCCGAGCCGCAGCCACCCCGCAGCGTCCAACCTCGCCGGCCTCTAGGTCCTTTGCTTCTCCTCTGTTTTCTTCTTCCCCCTCTCCTGATTTCTTCCTCTCTCACGATCTCCCTCTCTCTCTGTTTTTTTATCAGCTGCAGGTCGCCGCCGCCTTGGTCAACCCTCGCCGGAGCTCCGTCGACGCCCCGCTGGCCGGATCCGGCCCGGAAACAGGCGGATCCATCCATCCCCGCCTGAGCCCCGTGCCCTTCGCCGCCTCCCATACGCCTCTGCTCGTGCCTGAGCACGAGCGCCTCACCGGACGCCTCCCGCAGCAGTCCCGCATCAAGCCTCGCGCCGTCGGCCTTGTCCTCGTAGCCTCCCCGCTCTCCTCGTCGGCGCAGGGAGATGAGCCCCTCTCGAACTCCAGCAACAGCACCGCCCCTCGCAGCGACTGCCGCCGTCGCCATGGCCTACTTCGCCTCAATGCCATGGCCGCCCGAACCTGAAGCTACATCCTGCCTCGTTCCACGCCTTAGTTCCGGCCAGAACGGGCCGTCCCTGACCTCCACGACCAGACCCGCCGCCCGAGCCAAGTTCGCCATCGCTGCCGCTCCCCTGCATCCCGCCTCCGCCTCCCTTGTTTCGGCGAGAACTCGAGGACGAGGACGAGCCCCTTGCCCCGTCTCGATCCTGTGGATCCGAACACCCAGCGCCGCTCGCTATCGTCCGCCAAGATTCTGTGCCCCGCCGAGCTCCCTGCCGCGCCGGAGTCCCACCGTTTTCCCTTCCCCGCATCGCTGCCAAGGCCTCATCACCGGAGTCCTGCACGTCGTCGTGCCTGTTAACCGGTCCTGCTGCTGTGTTCCTGCATGTTGACCACACATGCCCCTGCATCGTCGCTTGGACCTCCTCTGCTCCGGCCCTGCGCACCGCTAGGGCAGGCCAAGGCCCAGCTCCCTCTTCGCCCCAGCCACGCACAGGCCTCAAGGCCCAATGTGAGCAGCACCCTGGCTTTTCCTCTATTGGGCTAGCCAGATTCGACCTGATATCTACTTTTTTTTAGTTCTACGATTTAGTTATTATTCCAGAGAACGACAGTTTTTCAGTTTAGTCCCTAGAGTTCATGCATTTAATAACTAATTAACCGTGCATCGGATTAAAAAAATTTATATATGAAATATGCTTAGTTTTTCATCTAGTTTCTTAATATGCCACTTTCATCTATGTTTAAAATGATGTTTGCTTATATTTTCCTATTGCCATGCTAAAATGATTTATTTCATAACTAAATAACCGTAACTCCAAATTTAATAAACTTTATATGTAAATGGGGTAGAATAATGCCTAGTTTAACATGGTGCTTTCACCTTAGATGTTTAACAACTCTAAAATATTGTTTAGGGCAGAACAGTACCAAGCCCAAATATGCATATGGGGATTTACCGAAATTGTTGTTCGTTGCTTCCGGCCTCATTTAAACTTGCCTAGATAGGTAGTTTTCATTTGCTTCACTCTCTTGCCATGTTTAACAACATTTAATATTGTTGGGTACATAAATGAGAGAGAACTAAATAAGTCACGTGGTGTTTCGTCAATATGCAACGGAGTTGCATATTGAGCTCCACTTAAGTTGTAGTGTTGTTTGTGCATTTTGAAATGTCATGCATATTTAAACCGGACATGCATCATAATTGTTTGTGCACCGTGCCATGTTCATGTGTTGGTTGTTTACTATGTTGTGTGCTTCTTTCCGATGTTGCTTCTTCGGGTTGGTTCCGTTAACGTCGCATTTGTGAGGACCCGTTCGGCAACGTCCGTTTGTCTTCTTCATGGACTCGTTCTTCTTCCTTGCGGGATTTCAGGCAACATGACCATACCCTCGAAATTAGTTCTATCTTTGCTTGCTAGTTGCTTGCTCTTTTGCTATGCCTATGCTGTGATACCTACCACTTGCTTATCATGCCTCCCATATTGTTGAACCAAGCCTCTAACCCACCTTGTCCTAGCAAACCGTTGTTTGGCTATGTTACCGCTTTGCTCAGCCCCTCTTATAGCGTTGTTAGTTGCAGGTGAAGATTGAAGTTTGTTCCTTGTTGGAACATGGAGATGTTGTTCCTTGTTGGAACATGTTTACTTGTTGGGATATCACAATATCTTTTACTTAATTAATGCATCTATACACTTGGTAAAGGGTGGAAGGCTCGGCCTTATGCCTTGTGTTTTGTTCCACTCTTGCCTCCCTAGTTTCCGTCATATCGGTGTTATGTTCCCGGATTTTGCGTTCCTTACGTGGTTGGGTTATAATGGGAACCCCTTGACAGTTCGCCTTGAGTAAAACTCCTCCAGCAATGCCCAACATTGGTTTTGCCATTCGCCACCTAGCCTTTTCTTTCCCTTCGGTTCTGCAGACTCAAGGGTCATCTTATTTTAACCCCCCGGGCCAGTGCTCCTCTGAGTGTTGGTCCAAACTAGAGCCCCTTGCTGCGCCACCTCGGGGAAACTCGAGGGCTAGTTTTAGTTGTACGGACTGCTCATCTGAGTGTGCCCTGAGAACGAGATATGTGCAGCTCCTATCGGGATTTGTCGGCACATTCGTGCGGTGTTGCTGGACTTGTTTTACCGTTGTCGAGGATGTCTTGTAACCGGGATTCCGAGTCTGATTGGGTCTTCCCGCTAGAAGGAATATCCTTCGTTGACCGTGAGAGCTTGTTATGGGCTAAGTTGGGACACCCCTGCAGGGATTTCAACTTTCGAAAGCCGTGCCCGCGGTTATGGGCAGATGGGAATTTGTTAATGTCCGGTTGTAGAAAACCTGAACTTGACCTTAATTAAAATTCATCAACCGCGTGTGTAACCATGATGGTCTCTTCTCGGCGGAGTCCGGGAAGTGAACACGGTGTTGGAGTTATGCTTGATGTAGGTTGTTTTAGGATCACTTCTTGATCATAGTTTCACGATCGTGCTTTGCCTTCTCTTCTCGCTCTCATTTGTGTATGTTTAGCCACCATATATGCTAGTCGCTTGCTGCAGCTCCAGATATTACCTTGCCTTTCCTATAAGCTTAAATAGTATTGATCGCGAGGGTGTGAGATTGCTGAGTCCTCATGACTCACAGATACTTCCAAAACCAGTTTGCAGGTGCCGATGATACCATGCAGGTGATGCAACCAAGCTCAGGAGGAGCTTGATGAAGATCTTGTCCTTTGTGTCGTTTCGTTCTAGTTGATCAGTAGTGGAGCCCAATTGGGGTCGATCGGGGACCTTGTCGCTTTTGGGGTTCTTCTTTTATTTTGGTTCCGTAGACAGACCTTGATTGTATTTGGATGTTGTAATGCTTTATTCATGTAATTGTGTGAAGTGGCGATTGTAAGCCAACTATGTATCTCTTTCCCTTATGTATTACATGGGTTGTGTGAAGATTACCTCACTTGCGACATTGCTTTCAATGCGGTTATGCCTCTAATTCCTGTTTCGACACGTGGGAGATATAGCCGCATCGAGGGCGTTACAACAAGCTCTCTACTAAAACTAACTTAATTGTGTCTTCATCTAAACAGACCCTACTTTTTATTTACACGCTCTTTATTATCTTGCAAAGTGATCCAACAACACCTACAAAGTACTTCTAATTTCATACTTGTTCTAGGTAAAACAAACGTTAAGCGTGTGTAGAGTTGTATCGGTTGTTGGTAGAACTTGAGGGAATATTTGTTCTACATCGCGAGGGGCCCGGCTCTCTGGCCCTCAAGCATGGACACGACCGTCCCCCGCAAGCACACAGCGACCCCCCGTCGCGGCCCCGCGCAGCCGTGGTGGTGCCGCTTCGCATGGCAGGGGTTGCTCCGGTCGTGGTGGTCCTGTCGATGAAGGGAGACATGATGTGGTAGCGCGGCCTCCCCGGCCGCGCTTCCACTCGGCGGAGGTGCTGCCGGAGTTCGTCATCTGGTCGGATAACCTGGCCAGCAACTGGCTTCAGCTCCCACATTTCTTCGTCGACGAGCTGCCAGCCTCTGGTCCAGGTGGGTTCTGACTGCAGGCGGACGACTGCTGCAGCAGGGCTTCCTGGGTCGCGGTCTCGGTCTCCGTCGCGGGCAACATAGCCCTTGCCCGTGGCTGGCAGACGTTTACCCGCGCGCGCGGCCTGGGCAGGCGGTGCACCCTCCATTTCTAGTATGATGGTGATGCGACCCTTTACGTGAGGGTGTTTGGGGAAGATGGTCGCCGCGCCGGGTGCTGCCCCGAGGCCAATTATACGTCTCCGTCGTATCTACTTTTCCAAACACTTTTGCCCTTGTTTTGGACTCTAACTTGCATGATTTGAATGGAACTAACCCGTACTGACCCTGTTTTCAGCAGAATTGTCATGGTGTTATTTTTGTGTAGAAATAAAAGTTCTCCGAATGACCTGAAAATCAACGGAGAATTATTTTGGAATATATAAAAAATACTGGAAGAAAGATCCATGTCACGGGGCCCACCACCTATCCACGAGGGTGGGGGCTCCCTACCCCCCTGGGCGCGCCCCCTGCCTCGTGGGCCCCTGATGCTCCACCGACGTCAACCTTGACTGCATATATTCACTTTCAGGGAGAAAAAAAATCAGAGAGAAGGATTCATTGTGTTTTACAATACGGAGCCGCCGCCAAGCCCTAAACTATCTCAAGAGGGCTGATCTGGAGTCTGTTCGGGGCTCCGGAGAGGGGAATCCGTCGCCATCATCATCATCAACCTTCCTCCATCACCAATTTCATGATGCTCACTGCCGTGTGTGAGTAATTCCATCATAGGCTTGCTGGACGGTGATGGGTTGGATGAGATTTATCATGTAATCGAGTTAGTTCTGTTAGGGTTTGATCCCTAGTATCCACTCTGTTCTGAGATTGATGCTGCTATGACTTTGCTATGCTTAATGCTTGTCACTAGGGCCCAAGTGCCATGATTTCAGATCTGAACCTAGTATGTTTTCATCAATATATGAGAGTTCTTGATCCTATCTTGCAAGTCTATAGTCGCCTATTATGTGTTATGATCCGTTAACCCCGAAGTGACAATAATCGGGATACTTACCGGTGATGACCGTAGTTTGAGGAGTTCATGTATTCACTATGTGTTAATGCTTTGGTCCGGTACTCTATTAAAAGGAGGCCTTAATATCCCTTAGTTTCCATTAGAACCCCGCTGCCACGGGAGGGTAAGACGAAAGATGTCATGCAAGTTCTTGTCCATAAGCACGTATGACTATATTCGCAATACATGCCTACATTACATTGATGAACTAGAGCTAGTTCTGTGTCACCCTAGGTTATGACTGTTACATGATCGATCGCATCCGACATAATTCTCTATCACCGATCCAATGCCTATGAGCTTTTCATATATTGTTCTTCGGTTATTTACTTTTTCGTTGCTACTATTACAATCACTACAAAACCCAAAAATATTACTTTTGCCACTGTTACTACTACTATCATATTACTTCCTACTAAACACGTTGCTGCAAATATTAAGTTTCCAGGTGTGGTTGAACTGACAACTCAGCTGCTAATACTTGAGAATATTCTTTGGCTCCCCTTGTGTCGAATCAATAAATTTGGGTTGAATACTCTACCCTCGAAAACTGTTGCGATCCCCTATACTTGTGGGTTGTCAAGAACATTTTCTGGCGCTGTTGCCGGGGAGCATAGCTGTATTCTTTGAGTCACTTGGGATTTATATCTACTTATCATTGTGAAGAACTTGAAAGATCAAAGAACCAAGATTTTTCCCTCAACTACGAGGGGAGGTAAGGAACTGCAATCTAGCTCTGCACTTGATTCACCTTTTGTTTTGAGTAAGCTTGCGACACCTAAACCTGCTTCTGCTATTAATTCCGATATGTCGCATGTTATTGATGATGCCATTTCTTCTATGCATGATACTTATGGTGAAACTACTTCTATGCTTGATAGTATTGTGCCACTTGGTGAATTTCTTGATGAAGAACTTGCTAGGGCTAGGGAGAATGAAATTATTGAAACTGATAATATTGATGAAAGTGATGATGAAGATTCTCCCCTAGATATGAATTGCCTATTGTTCCTGAGGGTTATGTTATGGATGAAGAAACTGCTAGAGACTTTCTTGCCAGCAATGATAGAAGTGATCTTAAGAAACTATTAGCTAAGCTTAAAGAAAAAACTCTGAATGCTAGAATGAAATATGATCCTGCTTATGCTACTTCACCCATCTTTATTACTGATAAGGATTGTGATTTCTCTGTTGATCCTGAGTTAATTACTTTGGTTGAATCTGATCCTTTCTATGGCTATGAATCTGAAACTGTTGTGGCACATCTTACTAAATTAAATGATATAGCTACCCTGTTCACTAATGATGAGAAAACTCGCTGCTATTATATCCTTAAATTATTTCCGTTCTCATTAAAGGGGTGATTCTAAGATATGGTTTAATTATCTTGATCTTCGTTGTGTGTGTAGTCCCCAGGATATGATTTACTACTTCTCTGCTAAATATTTCCCCACTCATAAGAAACAAGATGCTTTAAGGGAGATATATAATTTTGTGCAAATTCAAGAAGGGAGTCTCCCACAAGCTTGGGGGAGGCTTCTCCAATTACTTAATGCTTTGCCTAATCATCCTCTCAAGAAGAATGAAATACTTGATATCTTTTATAATGGACTAACCGATGCTTCCAGAGATTACCTGGATAGTTGTGCTGGTTGTGTTTTCAGGGAAGGAACTGTTGATCAAGCTGAAATTCTATTGAATAATATGTTGACCAATGAAAATAATTGGACACTTCCTGAACCAACTCCTAAGCCAACTCCGAAGAAAAGGGGCATTCTATTTCTCAGTCTTGAAGATATGCAGGAGGCAAAAAAATCTATGAAAGAAAAAGGTATAAAAGCTGAAGATGTTAAGAATTTACCGCCTGTTGAAGAAATACATGGTCTTGATTCATCACCTATTGAAGGAACATATCGTCTCGATAACTTGACACAGGTAGTAAAGGTAAATTCTCTCTATAGATATGATAAAGCTGAAATCCCTCCTGCTAAGTTTGCTAGCCAATGCTTAGATGAGTTTGATAACTTTATGGTTAAGCAAGAAGATTTTAATGCTTATGTTGGTAGACAACTGAAACATAATGCTTATATGATTGAACACTTGAGTGATTATATGGCTAGTGTTAAAGGTGAACTTTAAATTATTAGTAAACATGCTTCTATGGTTACCACTCAAGTAGAACAAGTACTTAAAGCTCAGAATGATTTCCTCAATGAATTGAATAGTAAAAATAATGACTTTGCTGTTAGAGTTGCAACTAGAGGAGGTAAAGTGACTTAGGAACCTTTGTATTTTGAGGGTCATCCTAAGAGAATTGAGCAAGATTCTCAGAGAATTAATATTGATGCACCTATTCCTTCTAAAAGGAAGTGAAAGAAAAATGATAGGACTTTGCATGCTTCTAGTGAACCTGTTATTGACACACCTGAGAATCCCAATAATATCTCTATCTCCGATGCTGAAACACAATCTGGTAATGAACATGAACCTAGTGATAATGTTAATGATGATGCTCATGTTGATGCTCAACCTAGTAATGACAATGATGTAGAGATTGAACCTGATGTTGATGTTGATAACCCACAATCAAAGAATCAATGTTATGATAAGAGAGACTTTGTTGCTAGGAAGCACGGTAAAGAAAGAGAACCATGGGTTCAGAAACCCATGCCTTTTCTCCTAAACTGTCCAAGAAAAAGGATGATGAGCATTTTGAGCGCTTTGCTAAAATGATTAGACCTATCTTTTTGTGTATGCATTTGAATGATATGCTTCAAATGAATCCTTATGCTAAATATATGAAGGAAATTGTTACTAATAAAAGAAAGATACCGGAAGCTGAAATTTGCACCATGCTTGCTAATTATACTTTTAAGGGTGGAATACCAAAGAAACTTGGAGATCCAGGAGTACCAACTATACCATGCTCCATTAAAAGAAACTATGTTAAAACTTCTTTATGTGATCTTGGAGCCGGTGTTAGTGTTATGCCTCTCTCTTTATATCGTAGGCTTGATTTGAATAAGTTGATACCTACTGAAATATCTTTGCAAATGGCTGACAAATCAACTGCTATACCCGTCGGTATTTATGAGGATGTGCCTGTTGTGGTTGAAAACGTTACTATTTTAATGGACTTTGTTATTCTTGATATTCCCGAGGACGATAGTATGTCTATTATTCTTGGAAGACCCATTCTGAATACTGCAGGGACTGTTATTGATTGCACCAAAGGCAGTGTCACTTTTCATGTTAATGGTAATGAGCATATGGTACACTTTTCATGTTAATGGTAATGAGCATACAGTATCAATTCTATTGAAAAAATCTCAACAATTACTATTGGAGGTTTTGAATTTTCTCTTCCTACTGTCAAGAAGAAATATGATATTCTTATTGTTGGGGATGTGCATATCCCCGTTGAGGTAACCTAGTCTTATTCGAAAATTCTCCGGTTTCATGCAATTCGGAATGAGTTTGTTAACAAGACTTGATCAACCTTGTTAGTGGATTCCTTTTGATTAGCATGAGATGATGAATTTAGAAAACACAACTCTCTGTACCCTCTTTTCACTTTCTGTTATTTATATTAAATAAAGAAAAAATAGTATTTTTCTGTTTGTTTTCTGAATTATCCAAGCAATAAAAAATACCCCTAAAATAAAAGTTCTCCAAATGCCCTGAAAATTAAATATGATTTTTTCTAGAATATTTGAGAATATTTGGCACTGAAAACACGGTAGGGGGAGCAGCCATGTGCCCATGAGGGTGGAGGGTGCGCCCTACCCCCTGGGCGCCCCCCTGCCTCGTGGACCCCACATGGGTCCCCTCCACTTATTCCAGCCACCACACGCTCCTTCTTCCTCCCACAAAAATCACTAACCAGCTCAAGCACGAGTTCGAGCTCATCTTGCTCCCATTTTCGATCTCCTTGCTCAAAGCTCCATTCACAAAACTACTTTGGCGGATTGTTCTTTGGTATGTGACTCCTCCAATGGTCCAATTAGTTTTTGTTCTAGTGCTTTATTCATTGCAAATTTTTGCTGCCTAGGTGACCCTGTTCTTGAGTGTTCTTGAGCTTGCATGTCAAATTTATATGGTCCCAAGTAGTTCTAATGCATGATATAGTCTCTAGGCACTTGTAGGAGTAGTTGCTATCAATTTTGTTGAGTTTGGTTCATTTTTATTTTGAAGTTGCTAAAAATTTCAGAAAATTTCAGAAAAAGATGAGGAGATTTTTGAGGGGCTCATCGAGCCGAAGCTCGAAGGACAAACAAAGTGAAGAGAACAAGAAGCCCAAGTATAATCTCCCTCGCACCGAGGAGGTCCGGCCGTGTGAATGGCCTTGTGATGATTTCTTGAGAGCAGCCCGGATTTATGATGATTTCTATGAATTGGCTGAGGACGCAGGCCTCACCTCCTTCATCCATGACCAACGCGAACAGTATCTCTTACTCACCAATATCTTTGTGCAAAACTTTCATTTCCATGCTAGGAGATCACCACCTATGGTGAATTTCATTTATATGATGAGCATAAGGAGATGCCACTTCGTGATTTTTGTCGGGTTTGTTTGATCCCTTCCGAGGGTAGTGTAGAGGAACCACATCGTGACAATGTGGAAGGGTTTATTGATACAGTTGCTGTAGGGGAAATGAGGAAAGTTTCCAATGCAAGAATTACTAGCATACATTTTCCTATTTTGCGTTACTTTGAAATATTTGCTAGTAGATGCTTAATTGGTCGCGGAAACTGTGGCAACCTTAGTGCCCCTGATATTGCTATTTTGTGCCATGTCTTGTTCCATGATGACAGATTTAGTATGGGCGCTATTGTTGCAAAGCGGCTAGATCTTAACCGTACTAAGGGCCCCATCTTGGGAGGTATTTTCTCCTCGCGCCTCGCTGCACATTTTAACATACCTATTAGACATTATGAGAAGGAAAAAAGTTGCTGCCTCCTGTTTTTCTAGACTATAAGAGTATGGTAGCACATGATTTTATCGTTAAGAATAAGGAAAAGATGCTTAAGTACAAGCTCATATTTGATAAAAATTTCCCTGAGACTATTACTTTGCCTGATCTTTCCTTGTTTGACTTATCTGCAGGCAAGTACCTTGTTTCGCCGGAGGCAATTCACGCCTACCGAAACCACACACCAGCTACAGAGCCAGAGCCGGAACCACAACTTGATCCTCACCGGCAGTCTATTTATCAGTGGAATCTGGAAGAGATCGCCAACCAGTGGCACCAGGGGGATTCTTCTCAGTACGACCCCAGCTACAACTTTGGATATCCGCCAGGCCAGCCATAGCCATAGACCAACTTAGGCCAAAAGCCTAAGCTTGGGGGAGTACGTATCTCTCACCGACATTACATTCATGTTCACACACTCATGCTAGTTATCGGTGCTCATACTTTTTCACTGTAATATCCTTGCTAGTTTATTTTCCTTTTTATGCTTTCTTCTTGTGTGTTTGATAAACCTTAAGAAAAAACAAAAAAATTAGTTGTAGCTTCTATTAGTTTACTTTCCATGCCTGTAGTAGTAGTAATTAAAATGAAAACCCAAAAAGATTTCTCGTTCTTCTTTTGCTTGTTAGGAGCTTTCCCGTGTAAATAGTTTTATTTCTTTTCTCATTCTTTGGGGTCGAGAGGAGAAGACCATAATGAAAATGCTAAGTGGCTCTCATATGCATTATTGTTGATCTAACGAAGAGCCCATATTACCTTGTCTTCTCTCTTGAATTGAATGCTTGCAGATTCCAGCTTAGTCCAATGCACGTGCAATATTATTATTATCCACACTATTCAGTCGTGCAAGTGAAAGGCAATAATGATGATTATATGATGAACTTCTTGAGATGAGAAAAGCTGGTATGAACTCGACCTCTCTTGTTTTTTTAAATATGATTAGTTCATCATTCCTGATTCATTCTATTACGAAAAAAACATATTTGCAATGACAATTAGAGATTATAGCAGCTTATGTCATGCTTAATTAGCTAGGAGTTTATAATGGTTTACCTTGTGTGCCAACCTTCTATTAAAATGGTTGTGATGTGGTATGATAGGGTGGTATCCTCTTTTGAACGATTCGAGTGGCTTGACTTGGCGCATGTTCACGCATGTAGCTGAAACAAAATCAACATAGCCTCTACGATATTTATGTTCATGGTGCATTATATCCTACCCATGCTTGCATTCGGTGTTGATTAATTTTAATGAATGTTCATGACTGTTGTCGCTCTCTAGCTGGTCGCTTCCTAGTCTTTTTCTAGCCTTCACATGTACTAAGCGGGAATACTGCTTGTGCATCCAACTCCATAAACCCCAAAGTTGTTCCAAATGAGCCCACCATACCTACCTATATACGGTATCTACCTGTCGTTCCAAGTAAATTTGTATGTGCCAAACTCTAAACCTTCAAATAAATATTCTGTTTTGTATGCTCGAATAGCTCATGTATCAACTAGGGTTGTCTGCATCTTCCATGCTAGGCGGGTTATTCTCAAGAGGAGTGGACTCCGCTCCTCACTCGCGAGAACATAGCTAGTCACCGGGATGCCCGGTCCCATGCTTTATGCAAATCAAATCAAAATAACTGCAAAAATAACTCCCCCGGGACACTTGTTAGTTGGAGGCACTCCTTGTTTCGAGCAAGCCATGGATCGATGCTTGTTGGTGGAGGGGGAGTATAAACTTTACCATTTTGTTTGGGAACCGCATATAATGTGTGTAGCATGGAAGATATCGAGATCTCTCGGTTGTTATGTTGACAATGAAAGTATATCGCTCAAAACTTTATGCATATTTATTTCAAAACCGAGCTCTAGCACCTCTACAAATCCTTGCTTCCCTCTGTGAAGGGCCTATCTATTTCCTTTTATGTTGAGTCATCACCCTCTTATTAAAAAGCACCAGTCGGAGAGCACCGCTGTCATTTGCACCCATTACTATTAGTTTACATTGAGTATGACTTGACTGGATCTCTTTTACCATGAATCACAATGTCTAGTCAGTCCTTGATCTTTAAAGGTGCTCTGCATTTATGTTTTGCGGTCTCAGAAAGGGCTAGCGAGATACCATCTTGTCATATCATATCATGATTGTTTTGAGGAAGTGTTGTCATCTGAGATTTACTATTATTGCTCGCTAGTTGATTATGTCATTGATGTAACACCCCGGATGTAATTTACCATATTTGTATTCCGACTCTTGCCATTCTCGGCACTAAGTTATTTTATTTCTTCGTTGTCGTGTTTTTGTCTCCGTGTGCTTTTGTCTTTGTCGTGCATCTCATATCATATCATCATGTGCATTGCATTTGCATACGTGTTCGTCGCATGCATCCGAGCATTTTCCCCTTTGTATGTTTTGCATTCCGGCGCTCCTATGTCCTCCGGTGTCCCTTTCTACCTCTTTTCGTGTGCGGGTTTTAAATGTTTTCGAATTGGACCGAGACTTGCCATGCGGCCTTGGTTTACTACCGGTAGACCGCCTGTCAAGTGTCGTGCCATTTGGACTTCGTTTGATACTCCAACGGTTAACCGAGGGACTGAAAAGGCCGCGTGTGTGTTGCAGCCCAACACCCCTCCAAAGTGGCCCAAAACCCACCTAAACCTACTCCATCATCTAGATCGTTCGATCACGATCGCGTGGCCGAAAACCGCAACTCATTTGCAGCCTCCTAGCTCCTCCTACCTATAAAATAGCATCTTCCCCGAAATTTTCGGGTCATTCCACCCCTAACCCAGCTCCCCGCACCTCCGCGCGGCCGTACAACGTCCGCCCGCCGCCGGACACTTTGCCCCGCCTCTCAGCGCCCACCACGTGGTAGCACGCCGCCCGACGCCGCCGCGGCCCGGGAAGCCCGTAGCCGGCCCCCGCGGCCCGTTGCTACAGCGCCGCCCGCACCTTCGTCCTCGACGCCGCTCCGCCGCCCGCCGGGGTCGCTCTGCCTCGCCGCTGCAAGATCCGGCCGCCGGAGCCCGCCCGCGGCAAGCTCCGCCTCGACGCGCCCCTCACCGCCGGCGACCGCGCCCGGTGCCGGCCTCTCTCAACTCCGGCGAGCACCCCCTCCTCGACGAGCCCCGGCCTCCTCTCCTTCCTCTGGCGACCCCGAGCTCGACCCCAACTCCGGCGAACAGTGTCTCCGTCGATCCTCGAAATCCGCGCCGATCTGGATCTGGATCCACCTCGGTTGACTTTTTCCCTCCTAACCCTAGTTTTTATGCATTTCTTGACATGCCATAACTCTGCAACCGTGGCTCCGATTCGTGCGTGTAGCATATGAAATGTTCGTCTCGACGAGTACATCATTTCATCTCATTGCATCATTTTCATTTGAGCTCATCTTGATGCCCGAAATACTGTTGGAAGAGGGCTTTGTGATGTTAGTTTCAGATTCATATCAACAAATGCACTTTTGTCATTTTTGCCATGATTAATGTGTGCATGCTATGAACTTGAGCCCTACATGTGTTTTGAAGTATGCCATGCCATCTTTACAGGGGTGTATGCCATGTATTTTTGTGATCTCTGTGGTGACTAGCACAAGCATGCATAGTAGCTTACTTAATGTTGCTGGTTTCAGGGACTTAGAATTTCACTAAGTCCTTTCCTGCTGTAATTTTTATGCCATATGTTCATGTTGCTACCTAGTGATCCGTGCCTCTTTTGGGCATGATCAGTAAGGTTGTTTTGTAGATATTATGGTGCTCTATCCATCCATATCTTTGTTTGCATTTATGGAGCACCCTAGCTTGAGTCAATCGAGCTCTACCTTTGCTATAAAATGTTCCTGGCAGATTGTTAACATGTTTAGCAATTTTGCCGAGCTTGTTGTTATTGATCCGTGCATGCTATGTTGTTGTTCTTGCCATGTCTAGCTTCTATGCCATGTCTACTTGCTGGGTGTATGCTTAGTTTATCATTAAATGCCTTGTGGTGAGTGCATCGAGCTCGTAAACATGCCTACTTGTTATCTGTTTTGCCATGTTCCAGTTTTTCACTAAGTCTGAATCTGTTAACGATAATTGCTATGCTCACATGGTTGCCATTGTAGTTTCTGATCCCTTTTGGCTTATGGTCAGTAAGGGACTTTTGTTGTATGCTTTGATTAGCTTCATGCCGTGCCTTGATTTGCCATGATATATTCCTATAGCATGTTGTTATCTTTCTCTAAAGATTGCTTCCTGATGTTAAATTCCAGACTTGATGTTTATTTCACTAAGTCTGTAACCTGTAATCTTTTGCACTTTTTCCATGCTTGTTTGAACCTGCTATTGAGAGGATTAGCCGTAGCTCAGTGTTCATATTTTGTCAAGCATCTTGAGTGGATCCATGCCATTTATTTTGTTTCTATGTTAGAGTGTTGTAGCATGTTGTTCTTGATTCATTTAGATGGCCTCGTGCTGTTAATCGCAGACCGGTGCCATATTTGTTTTGCTTGTCATTTCAAAACCGTGCATCCGATTCCGGTGATCTTTATATCGATTTCGATCGAAATCAACTCACCTTTCCAATGGCACTCTTGGTTTTCCAAGTTGAGGCCAGGTTCAACCTTTATTTTCCGAATTATGCATATGCATCGCATACCGCATCCCGCATGTCATACCATGTTTTGCATCATGTTGCTTGTGCATTGCACGTGGTTGATTGTGTCTCTCTTTGCTTGTTGTTCTTGTTTGGGTAGAGCCGGGAGACGAGTACGTGATCGAGGAGCCTGTTGAGTACGCTTACGAGGATCAAATCAACTCGGAGAACTTTGCAGGCAAGATGACCATACCCTCGAAATCACTTCTATCTTTGCTTGCTAGATGCTCGCTCTTTTGCTATGCCTATGCTACGATACCTACCACTTTCTTATCATGCCTCCCATATTGCCATGTCAAACCTCTAACCCACCTTGTCCTAGCAAACCGTTGTTTGGCTATGTTACCGCTTTGCCCAGCCCCTCTTATAGCGTTGCTAGTTGCAGGTGAAGATTGGAGTTTGTTCCTTGTTGGAACATGTTCATTGTTGGGATATCATTATTATGCCTTGTCTATTATTAATGCACCTATATACTTGGTAAAGGATGGAAGGCCCGGCCTTATGCCTGGTGTTTTGTTCCACTCTTTCCGCCCTAGTTTCCGTCATACCGGTGTTATGTTCCTTGATTTTGCGTTCCTTACACGGTTGGGTTATAATGGGAACCCCTTGACAGTTCGCCTTGAATAAAACTCCTCCAGCATGGCCCAACATTGGTTTTACCATTTGCCACCTAGCCTCTTTTTTCCTTGGGTTCCGCGGACTCAAGGGTCATCTTTATTTAAATCCTCGTGCCAGTGCTCCTCTGAGTGTTGGTCCAACCTATCAGCCACCGGTGGCCACCAGGGGCAACTCTGGTCTGGCCTACCGGAAGTTTGGACAATCCGGTGTGCCCTCAGAACGAGATATGTGCAGCTCCGATCGGGATTTTCGGCACATTCGGGTGGCTTTGCTGGTTTAGTTTTACCATTATCGAGATGTCTTGTAACCGGGATTCCGAGTCTGATCGGATTGTCTTGGGAGAAGGAATATCCTTCATTGACCATGAGAGCTTGTGATGGGCTAAGTTGGGACTCCCCTGCAGGGATTTGAACTTTCGGAAGTCGTGCCCGCAGTTATGGGCAGATGGGAATTTGTTATTGTCCGGTTGTAGAAAACCTGAAACTTAACTTAACGGAAATGCATCAACTGCGTGTGTAGCCGTGATGGTCTCTTCTTGGCGGGGTCCGGGAAGTGAACACGGCGTTGGGGTTATGCTTGATCGTATGTTGTTCTAGGATCACTTCTTGATCATAGTTTCTCGAGCGTGCCTTTGCCTTCTCTTCTTGTCGGGGGTTAGGTGCGACATATGCCAAAGGATGGCTTATCATGGCGGGGGCGTGTAGAATGTCGCCGGTGCCTGGAAACAGGATGAGGCGAAGACATGCACGCCAGCGAATCTTACCCAGCTTCAGGGCTCTCCGGGGAGATAATACCCCTACTGCTGCTCTGCGGGGTCTCCGCATGATCACTATGGCAAAGGGTTTACATGGTTGCTCCTTGAGCTGTTTCCTAGAGGTAGGAGAGGGCAAGGCTAGATCTCTCCCTTCTATATGATCTGGTCTAGAGCTAATGGGTTCCAACCCTTTGCATGGGTGCCCTGGGGGGTTTATATAGGCCTACCCCCAGGGGTACAATGGTAATCCGGCTGGACGCGGGCCCAGCCGTCAGCACCTCTGGCCTCCGTCTTCCCTGCCAACCGCTGGGGCCCGTCGACTGGCGGGCCCCGCCGACTAGCCTAGTACGGAGCCGACAGGCCGTGTCCGCCGCGGGTGGGTCTTGCCGGCTGCTGATTACTGTAGTCGTGCTTCCGATGACGCGGGCTTGGTCATGGGGTCGTGGCAACAGCCCCGCCGCCTGGCGGGCGATCACTATTGCCACTCTCCATCACATCTTGATTAATGGTGTGTGGGCCCTGGGGGAGGGCTCGACCGACTCCCCGGGGCCGACTCCCGACGGGTCCGACTGGTGGTCCTCTTGCCGTCTCCTGGGGTCTTGCTGACTGGTGGGACCCGCTGCCTCTAGGCTGTACAGACAAGCCGTCGTGGGTACAGGATTTGATCCTGTGGTGCTGATGTCAGGGCCGGTATGGCAACAGTGCCACGCCGCACGGAGATCTTCCGGGGTACAGCGTGCTATGGCCATGCCCGCCCTTGGTAAGGGGCGGGAGTGGGCTTCACTGTAGCCACTCCCCTGCCCTGTCCCTCTTGATGAGGTCATGGGGTTTGTTGGAGCCGCAGGCCGACTCCCCAAAGCCGGCTTCTCTGGGAGTCGCTAGTCAGGAGTCGGCTTTCCCTGAAGTCGTCCCTGGGACTCGGCCGTGAGTGGTCAGTCGGCCATCTTGCCATTGACTTCTTGAAGGCAGCTCTTCGTCCTGGGGTCTTGAGGGGCGCAGCCTGCCCCGATGTCTTGAAAGGTTCTGGGGCTCGGGTTGGCCTACCCGTGGCCCATTACTCCGACAGTAGTCCCCGAAGCTGATGAGGCGCTGTGGGCGATCAGCCGAGGAGCCTCAACAGTTTCTCTTTCTGGGTGCTCAACGCATGGTCTTTCATTGACTTCTGTCGGGCCGACTAGAAGGAGTCAGACTCGCTCAATTCGGACTTGCTCAATTCCAACTCACTCAATTCCGACTCGCACAATATTTCAAACGTCGCGGCGGGATCCAAGTAGCGTGCTAGCTAAGCCTCCAGGCCGCCGCCCGTTCTAGGCCTGTCATGCGATGACACGTGGCTGGGCCATTCTGCCAGCCTACGCGTGCGACGGGACAGGCCCATAGGCGGGGCCCGCCACTACCGCGCCTCGGCGCCCGAGCGGATCCTCCGCGGCCCCGGCGGACGGTTGGGATTCTCGTTGAGTTACTGCGCGCAGTAACTTTGTCGTGGAATGTGGGGGGCGTGGGGCCGTGGGCACAGTAAATCCCACGACCGCCCCCTCAGCTTCGCAGCCCACGAGGCTATAAGTAGGGGAAAGAGGGGGGCACGCGCGCTCCTCCTTCCCACCACTCCTCACTCTCTTCCTTCTCACTTCTCCTCGCTCTTCTCCTTCTTCTTCTTCTTCGCTCCGCCGCGCGCCCAATCTCCAGCGAACGTCGCGACGATCAGCTCGCGATGAGTTCTTCCTCTGCCGCCGTGCCTCCCCCGGCGCGCTCCGGCACCTAGGACGGCTCCGAAGTTCACGACGACCACATCGAGTTCCTCCGCCGAACTCGTTGGCTCCCTGGCGAGGATCACGTGTGGGTGCGTCTTGCGCCGAAGGGGGAGATCTTCCGCTCGCACTGATTGCGCGGGTTGGGGCTGCCGGTGAGCAGTTTCTTCTGATCCTTCCTGGAGTTCTACGGCCTCCAGCCGCACCACCTCACCCCCAACACAGTGGTGCTGATGTCCGCCTTCGTGTCCTTGTGCGAAGGCTTCCTCGGAGTCCTCCCCACCCTTGAGCTCTGGGGGGAGTTCTTCTTCTCCAAGCTCGGCACCCTGGCTGCAGGCGTGCCGGCTCAATGTGGCGCTTTCATCACCGTGCGAAGGTCGGGGGCCGACAACCCCTTCCCCTCCATCTCGCTGATAAAGTCGGTGAAGATGTGGCAGAGATCGTACTTCTACGTAGGAGCGTCTCCGCGAGGGGCGACTGGGTCAACCTGCTGGCTTTCGAAGCTGGCCCGCCGGCTGGGAGACTGCCCAACTGGTCGTACAGGGCCAAGTCGCTGACGCCTGCGGGAGCCGGCGCCATCACGAGACTCCGACTGCTGATGCAGTCGGAGGGCTTGACTGGTCCAGACCTGCTGGCCGCCTTCGTGGTGCGCCGAGTTCTCCCGCTCCAAGGCCGCCCCCATATGATATGCCAAATGAGCGGGCACCGCGACCCGAGTCGGATGTGCACCAAGGACATGCCTCACGAGGAGGTGGCCTTCATGGTGAACTACCTCTTGGACAGCAAGCTCCTGGAGGATTGGCGGTTCGGCAAGGAGCCGTACTCCCGCGCCAACCCCCCGCCCGTGGTGAGTTGCCTTTCCTTTCTTTCTTTCTTTGGATTGTCTTCTTTCTTGCCGAGTTTGTTTTGACCAGTCGGCTTTGGTCAGAATCCCCTCCTCCACCCGCCAGCCGGCACCTCGGGGCCGACCCGCGAGTTCCTCGCCGACCGGGCGGAGAGCGACATCGACGACCCTGATCTGGGGGCGGCGACTCTAGAGGACGACGCCGAGGGAGGAGGAGGAGCAGCAGGCGACTTCAGGCCTTCGGCCACTTTCGCCGACTGGCCTGACGATGACACTGAGGGAGAAGTCACCCCCCGCCATCGGCCAGGAGCCAGCCAGTCTGGCGCGGGCTCTTCTGCCGCACCGGGTGCTCCAGGCAGCGGGAAGACGCGCAGGACCGTGCCGACCTTGTTCGGTAGTCGGCCAAAGAAACCCAAGGGTTCGGCTACGGCGACCCGGCAGGACGAGGCGGCTGCGAAGGCCATCTGCTTCCATAAGGAAGTGAAGATGCCGCCATTGGTCCCCGCGTGAGTATTCTGTCTCGATTCTTTATTCTTTCTTTGTGGCTTTGCCTGAGTCTTTTGCTTGCTTCCCTTGCTTCAGGGCCCCCCTCACTCTTGAGAGGATCACCGCCGCCTCCGTCATGGGGTCAGCGGAGACGTCCGCCACCACTCGGCGGATTGACCCCACTGCTGACCTCCGGGAGGCGACAGAGCGGAATGCGCAGGAGAAGCGCAATGAAGAAGAGGCCGTTCGCCTAGAGAAGGCGGAGGCCGATAGGGTGGAGGCCGATAGGGCGGAGGCCTCCGCCAAGAAAAAACTGGCGGAAGCCGAAGCCGCCGCCGTGACGAAGCGGCAGGCTGAGGAGGCCGCACGCCGCCAATCGGCGGTGTTCGTCACCCCGTTGAACTCTGCGCCGCCGCCTCCGGAGTTCACGGGGCAGACTGGGGAAGCCGGCGGTGAGAACCCCGTCATGGAAAGGGAAGGCGGCGACCCCTCTACGCGGGACATGATCATTCCGCCGCCGCCTCCGCCGCCGTCTAAGGGAGCGCAAGGCAAGCAGCCAGCGGACCCTCCGGTGTAGCCGACCGAAGACGAGGCTATGGCGAGGTTACTCCTCCAAGTCGGCTCGCCGATGCGCCGCCGTCTGGAGAAGGCGACTTCGGCGCCCCGCCCCTGGAGGCCGGCACCGCCAGCTTGGCGATCCCAGACGCCGAAGCGACGAGCGCCGCACCCATTGGGTGGGTGCGACGAGGGGGCACAGGGCCGCTGAACCAGGCGCTTCTGCACGTCCAGGCGAAGCTTCGTGCTGAGGGCGATGCTCTCCAGAATTACACCAAGGCGTACCTGGCGTCGCGGGCAGCCGTCTGGGTATGTTTTTTCCTCTGGTCCTTGTTTCCTTGTTCCTCTCTGTGGGGGCGCGCCAGCACACCCACTGGGTGTAGTCCCCGAGTTTCGGGTTGGCTGCTGAGCAGGCGGCCCGGAACTCCAATTGATGAACTCTGGATATTAACTTTTTGTCTGAAACGCTTGACGCGGGATTACCACAACCTCCGCGTCCCTGCCTTCAACCGTAATGTTGAAGAGCTGGGCAAGCGGACCGCCGATTTGTCGAAGAGCCGGAGTAAGTCCTTTTTCTTCTCTGCGGGGGCGCGCTGGCGCACCCGCGGGCTGTAGTCCCCGAGATTCGGGCCGACTGCTGTGCATTCGGGCCAGATCTCCCCGGCGATCTTCTTTATTGATGACTTAACGCGTTCTTTCTTCCTTCTTTTCAGGAGCCAACGCTGCTCTTCAATAGCAGCTGAGCGAAGCCAACTCCGCATTGCGTGCCAAAGGGGAGGAGTGCAGCAAGCTCACCACAGAGCGCGATCTGCTGGCCACTCAATTGGCGGAGCAGAAGGAGTTGCTTGTGAAGACGCAGAGTGAGGCGGAAGAGACGGAAACTGCCCTCCTGGCCGAGTTCGCGAGCGAGCGCTCCTCCTAGTCTGACAAGGAGGTGATGCTGGCCTCCGGCTTCCATGAGATTGAAGACATCGTTGATGGTGAGTTTCTTTACTTTCTTTCTTCGAGCTGCCTATTATAAGTCGTGCCGACTCCTGGTTTTGACTTGCTTCTTCGTTTCTTCCATCTTGGCAGACTTCTTTCCTGGGCACTCGCAGGCCGCCATCCAAGCCATCGAGGCTGACCGTGAAGGTCGGAGGGCGGAGGGCGCAGAGATCGCCGCCGCCGCCCCCCGAACCCTTGACGAGCACATCCTGAGCATCGAGGCTCGCCTTCGGCCGACTCACCGGATGTTGCGCCGGCTTTAGCGTGTCGGTGCGCAGGCGATTGCCGCCCTGTGGCCGGACATGCAGGCTCCATGCACCCCCAGCATGACGGCCGACTGGCTAGAGGTCGCGGCTGGTCGTCTTGAGGCCTGCAAGGGTTCTTCGGCCCAAGCTGGAGCGCGCCGGGCCTTGGAGTTCGTCAAGGCGTGGTATCCGGGGCTGGATCTAGACCGGCTGGCCACACTTCGGTCGGAAGCCCAGCCGGAGCTGGCAGCTACGGAAGACGCCCTCGTCAAGCGTGCTGCGGCGATCGCCGAGTACACCGACACCAGCATCTTCGTCTCTAAGCGGTATGAAGACGGCGAGGAGGTACCACCAGAGTGGTTTGGGATGAACCCAGACTACGGCGAGGACTCGGCGGAGGTGATTGGCTCCAGCGTCGAGAAGGAAGGCGAGGAGGAGGACGGAGGCGAGATGGAGGCACCAGAAGACGGAGTAGACGGCCAGCCTCAGCTCGACCGCGCCTCCAGCAACGAGCCGCGTGCGACCGACCCGACTGCCGCCGGAGGCGATCAAGCCGAGACTAGCCAGCCGGCCGCCCCGATGCCTGACGCTGCCGCCTCCTCTGACCCTCCGAATCTGTCTGCTGCTTCCTAAGCTGCCGTTTTAAATTTATTTTATCTGCTTCAGTAGTCTTTGAAGAACTTGTTAATTCGCACAATTCCACCCGCGAGGTGTATTTTGAACTTCTGCTCGAAGATTCGGCCAAGGGCCTATGTTATGCAAATATATTTATCCGAATTCTATCTTTTCTTGCTCATTGCTCTTTTGGCTTTTTTCCTTTGACGCTTTCTCTTAGTTGCCTGCCTTGTCAATCAGACAGCCGCTCTGCGGGCTGCCGCTGGATCAAATGCTTGGCTACTTTGGGAAGGCAAGTACTTAGCCGTTTTTAAGAGTTTTTGAGCGAGTTGAATAGAAGGTGGCAATCCGACTACTCGAGAGTCAGTTTGCAAAAAGGCTGGAAGCTGTCTTGAACTATGCTTTATGCTTTGAGTCCTTAGCCATTTTTCATGCGAATGCCCATTCTACCTTACTTTTGCCCACCATATAGTCGCTCTGCGAGCTACGGCTTCTGACAGGAGACGGTTTAGGCGTTTACACACTACTTGTCCGACTGCAGGAAGCATTTCATTGTGCAAGGCGGCAAGTCCCCAGGCCGACTTGTCGAGCCCGGTGCCAAACGGCATAACAAAGAGTAACATACTTGTAGGCATAATTTTTATCATACAGACAAAAGAGGGCAGTCCCCGAGCTCGTCTCAGGGTGCCCGAAGTCTTGGTACTTCAATACAAAAGGTAGTGTGGTACATACTGCATCAACTGTAAAATCTTCGGAGGAGATTTGCATTCCATGGCCGTTCTGTCTCCTTGCCGGAGTCGTCCCTCTTGCGTGCTCGGGGCTTCTGAGCGTCAATCAGGTAGTAGGAGTCGTTGCCCAGTACTTTTCTGATGATGAAAGGGCCTTCCCAAGGCGCCGACAGCTTGTGCTGGCCGGCAGTTCGCTGGATTAGCCGGAACACAAGGTCGTCTTCTTGGAAAGATCTTGGCTTGACCTTCCTGTTATGGTATCGGCGCGGGCTCTGTTGGTAGATGTTGGACCGGCTGAGTGCCAACAGCCGGCCCTCTTCCAGCAGATCGACGACGTCTTGTCGTGCTTCTTCTGCTTCCTCCTTGGTGTACATGGTGACTCGTGGGGAGTCGAACTCTATGTCCGTTGGGATGACGGCTTCGGCACCGTAGACGAGGAAGAAAGGCGTGAAGCCGGTTGACTTGTTTGGAGTCATGCGTAGACTCCAGAGGACGGCTGGTAGCTCGTCGAGCTAGCAGCTAGCCGAGCGCTCCAGAGGCTCGATCAACCGGGGTTTGATGCCGGACAGGATGAGGCTGTTTGCTCGCTCCACCTGGCCGTTTGACTGTGGATGGGCGACGGATGCTAGGTCCAGTCGGATGCCTGTGTTGCGCAAAAACGGGCCAAGGCGCCTTTGGCAAAATTTGTGTCGTTGTCGGTGATGATGCTGTGTGGTATGCCGTATCAAATTGTGACATCGGCAATGAAAGTCACGGCAATCGGACCGTTTAGCTTCTTGATTGGCTTTGCTTCTATCCACTTGGTGAACTTGTCCACTGCGACAAGTAAGTGAGTTAAGCCACCTTGTGCTGTCTTGAATGGTCCCACCATGTCTAGACCCCAAACTGTGAAAGGCCAGGCAATGGGGATGGTCTTGAGTGCAGAATCCAGCTGGTGCGGCTTGGAGCTGAACTTCTGGCACCCTTTGCATTTTTGGACCAACTCCTTGGCCTCTTCTAGGGCAGTTGGCCAGAAGAAACCGTGTCGAAAGGCTTTGGCGATGAGTGCTCTTGAAGCCGCATGGTGGCCGCACTCGCCTTGATGGATGTCTTTGAGAATTGCTTGGCCTTGCTCTGGCTCTACGCAGCGCTGGTAGACACCAGTGACGCTGCGCCTAACCAGCTCTCTGTTGACTATGGTGTAGGCTACCGCCCGGCGTTGTACTTGCCGAGCCGAGGTCTCATCAGTCGGCAGCTCTTTGCTCACCAGGAATTTGAGGATGGGCTGGGCCCATGAGAGTGCTGCTATTTCTTTGACTGCCAGAACTGCGACTTATACGAGGGTGGTTGGGCTGGGAGGCGGCAGGTTGGAGTTAACAATCGCTTGCTGGGTTAATGAAGTCCCCAGGCCAACTGGCGCGGCCCTTGGGTCGAGTTCTGGAGTCTTCGAGTCCGCCGCCGCAGTCCTCGGGCCAGGTCCGATTGTGGCGGCTTTGGAGCCATCTGCCGAAATCCCCGTACCGACTGCCGGGGCTGTGGAGTCGGATCCAACGTCTTCGGGAGGAGCCGGCACAAAAATGGAGTCTGATTCTGGTGAAGGCTTGACAGACGGCTTGAGGAGGCGTTGAAGGGCGACACCGGATGGTACTACTTGGCGGGTAGAGCCGATTCGTGCCAAGGCGTCTGCTTGGTCGTTGTCATTTCTTGGCACATGGAGGAACTCGCACCCTTCAAAATACCCACTGAGTGCTGCATGAGGAAGCGCTAAATCGCCATGTTTGCATCTTTTGCGTCCCAGTCGCTAGATGACTGCTGGACCACTAAGTCTGAGTCGCCATAACGCAAGATCCGGCGGATGCCAAGTTCTTTGGCAAGCCGGAGCCCGTGAATGAGCGCCTCGTACTCGACAACATTGTTGGAGGCAGCAAAATGGATTTGCAGTGCGTATTTGAGCTTGTCGCCTTTGGGAGAGGTGAGGACGACACCGGCTCCCAAGCCAGTGCGCATCTTGGAGCCGTCGAAATGCATCCGCCAATGGGTGGAGTCAGGCACCGGAGGTAGGTATTGGGTCTTGGCCCAGTCGACGAGGAAGTCGGCCAGTGCTTGTGACTTGATAGTGGTGCGGGGCTGGTAGTGGATGGTGTAGGGAGCCAGCTCTATGGCCCACTTGGCCACTCGGCCAGAAGCATCTTGGCTACCAATGATCTCGGCAAGTGGGGCCGTGCAGACCACCGTGACTGGATGCTCTTGAAAGTAAGGCTTCAATTTCTTGGCAGTAAGGTGTACGCCATAGCACATCTTCTGGTAGTGGGGGTAGTTCTGCTTGGAGGTCGACAGTACTTCGCTCAGGTAATATACCGGTCTCTGGATAGGTAGTGCCTTGCCTTCCTCCTTGCGTTCCACTACAATGATCGTGCTGACCACCCGGCTGGTGGCTGCGATGTACAGGAGCATAGGTTCCTTGGGAGTCGGAGCCGCCAGGACGGGTGGAGTAGTCAGCATCTTCTTCAACTGGAGAAAAGCTTCATCTGCCTTATGGTTCCACTTGAAAAAAGTGGTCTTCTTCATGAGTTGGTATAAGGGGACAGCTTTCTCACCCAGCAGACTGATGAATCGGCTGATGGACGCCAAGCAGCCGGTGAACTTCTGCACATCTAGCAGTCGGCTGGGTACCTCCATTCTCTCAATGGCCTTGATCTTTACTGGGTTGCATTCTATGCCGCGTTCAGAGACCAGGAAGCCAAGGAGCTGGCCGGCTGGTACTCCGAAGACACACTTCTCGGGATTGAGCTTGATCTGGAATCGGCATAGGTTCTCAAAGGTCTCCTTGAGGTCTTCCAGCAGCGTTCCACACTTTTCCGTCTTCACCACCACGTCGTCTACGTAGACGTGGGCTTTCCTGCCGAGCTGCTTGAGGAGGCACTTCTGCATGCAATGCTGAAAGGTGGCGCCGGCATTCCTTAAGCCGAATGTCATGGTGAGCTAGCAGAAGGCTCCAAACGGTGTGATGAAGGCGGTCTTCAGTCTGTCAGCCGGCTTGATCTGGTGATATCCTGAGTACACATCCAAAAAACTCAACAGCTCGCATCCGGCTGTGGAGTCTATCACCTGATCGATTCTTGGTAGAGCAAATGGGTCCTTGGGGCAGGCCTTGTTGAGGCTCGTGTAGTCAATACACATTCGCCACTGCTTGTTCTTCTTCAATACCAGGACCGGATTTGCTACCCATTCTGGAAAGAACACTTCCATAATGAAGCCGGCTACTAGGAGTCAGGCTATCTCTTCTCCGACAACTCTTCTCTTCTCTTCTGATAGGCGGCACAGGGGCTGCCTGACCGGCTTTGCATCAGATCGGACATGTAACTTGTGCTCGGCGAATTCCGTCGGTACACCTAGCATGTCTTTGGGGACCATGCGAAGATGTCCCGATTCTCACGGAGGAAATCAACGAGCTCGCCTTCCTATTTGCTGTCGAGGTTTGCACCTACGACAGCGTACCTCTCTGGGTGCTCTGGATCCAAGGGTATCTTCTTTGTCTCTTTGGCCGGCTTGAACGAACCCTCAGCCTCCGACTCCTTTGGGTTGGGCGATACCTCAGGCTGCTTGCCGGCCATCGCCACAACTCGCTCAAGGAGCCGCTTCTCAGCCGCGATTACCAGGGACTCGGCCAGCCGACTGCTCTTAGCCGCACAGGCAGACGACTTCCGGTAGTCGCCGGCTACAGTCAAAATTCCCCTGGAACTGGGCATCTTCATCTTGAGGTAGGCGTAGTGGGGGACCGCCATAAACTTGGCCAAGGCGGGTCGGCCGAGTAGCGCATGGTATGGGCTCTCGAGGTCCACCACCTCAAACCAAACAGACTCTCGGCGGAAGTGATCTTTGTCTCCAAAGAGGACGTCCATCAGGATCTTGCCGATTGGTGAGTAGGAAAGCCCAGGAACAATGCCGTGGAACACAGTCTGACTGTTTTGAAGCTGTCTTTGCTTGATTCCTAACTTCTCCATGGTGTCCTTGTACAGGATATTGATGCTGCTGCCTTCGTCTATCAGAACTCGCGAGAAATGCACGGCTCGTCTATCCGTAGCAAAGGTGGCATCCAAGACCAAGGCATAGGAGCCCGGACTTGGCATCACCTCTGGGTGGTCAGCCCTGCTCCAGCTGATGGGCTTCTCGGACCAGTGCATGAATTCTGGCGTCTCTCATGCTACCGCATTCACCTCTTGTTGCTGCAGCCGCCTGCTGCATCGATCATCAGCCATATTGGTGAACAGCATGTAGGCTCTGTGTTCTTTAGGGTATTCATCTTGTACTACGCCGACTGGCCTGACAGCCGGCTGCTGGGGTGGAGGCGAAGGCGGCTACCCAGCAGGCGGGGGAGGCAGGAGGCCGTCTCCCTTGGCGATCCTGGTGAGCCAGTGGCACTTCCGGGTGGTGTGATTCGACGGCTTCGCGCCGCTATGGAACTTGCAAGGTCCATCCAAGGTCTGTTCGTAGGAGAAGGCCGGCAACCAGTTTGGCTTGCCGTCATTCTGTCACTTGGGCGGAGGCTGCTCATCCGGCTGCTGGGCTTCAACGGTCGCGACCTGCCGGCTGCTGGAAGCCGGCTGCGGGGCCTTGCGCTTGTGGTCGCCCTGCTGTTATCGCCGGTTGGCGTCTGCCGCCGGAGTTCTTGGAGCTTGAGGGGCCACTTTGCCAGTTGTGCTGATTGGAATCTCCGCCTTCATGGAGGAGTCGGCCGTGGCGTACTTGTCTGCTATGATCAGTAGCTCATCAAGGGTTTCTGGCTCGTCGCAGAGGAGCTTGTGCTTGAGGAGGGTGCCTTTTCTGCACCCGGCTGTGAAGTACTCGATGGCCTGCACCTCATGCACGCCCTCATAGGAGTTCCAAAGCTCGGCCCAATGCATGAGGTAATCACGAGTCGACTCGTCGGGGCCTTGTGTGCACAAGGAGAGCTGACGAGGCTTGGGAGGACACTTGTACGTGCTGGTGAAGTTGCGGACGAACGCTTCGGTGAAGTCGACCCAGCTGTTGATGCTGCGGAGCTTCAGGCTGTTCAGCCATGTCCGGGCCGTGCCCTAGAGCATGAGCGGAACGTACTTTACGGCGACATGCTTGTTGCCGTTTGCTATGCTGACAGCCGTGGAGTAGTCGACTAGCCAGTCTTCCGGCTTCACGGAGCCGGTATAGTTGGGCGTGTCTCTTGGGAGCGTGAACCCTCTGGGAAAGGGTTCGTCTCGAATGCGGGGCCCGAAACAAGGCAGACCCAGCTCGTCTTCTTCTTCCAGCGCTAGGGATCGGTGAAGTCGGTTGATCTGGTGGCGGGCGTCATTCTCTCCAACTCCCTCTCGGCGGCCAAGGCGGTCGCCGAGAGTCAGATGGTCAATAGGCGGCAGGGAGACTCGCCTCTCTTTGCGAGCAAGGGGAGGCGGACAGTCGTCCCATCGTTCCACTGCTCTCGGGCGGCCGTCTCGGTCGCGCTCTATGGTAATGCAAGTCTGATTGTGGCTGACAGCCGGATCCTTGTCTCTTCTTCCTCGGGCGCTGCCAGTCGATGTCCGAGACGTCGCGCCTTGATCTCGGCGAAGGTCGTCGTTTTGCCGCTGCGGCGCCTCCGTGCGGCAGCCGGCCTCGTTCTGCGCGGCGGCCACGTCGAGGAGCCGCTGGACCCGCTCCATCATGAGGCGGCGTTCTTCGCCCTCGAAATTGTCCAACTCATCCGCCGCTGCCTGGGCGGCTCGGATGTTCTCCGCTGGTGTAGCGTACACAAGACGGCTTGCCCCAAACAGGTTGGCGATGGCCACGCCGCGCTACTGGACCGCGCCAAGGCGGCTGGGCCCCGCCGGGGCCGGCGAGCTGCCGACGGCGCGATCCATCTCCCGCTGGTAGGCTTCTGACAAGCGCCTCATGCTGGCCAGCTTCTTCGCGCCTTCAACGAGCTGAAGACAGCGCGCCTCCAACTTCTCTGCATCAGCGTCTTCCAGAATGGTGCAGTTAGGTCTTGTAGCGCCGCACCGAGTGAGTCGTGCGCTCCTCCGTCGTGGAGCTCGTCATGACTGATGACGAGCACCTCGGTGACGGTGCTTCCACTGCTCTCCGCGCGAGGGAGGGGTTCGTCGTAGACCACCACATTGGTGGGGAACGTGTCGAGCGATGCGATGTCAGAGTCGACCAGCATCGGGTCGGTGGAGCCCACAGACTCTAAGTCTACGGGAGGCTCGCCGGAAACGTGGAGTTGATCGAGGAGACCCGCGAGGAGGCTCTCGGAGCCGCCCGTGCCTGCGTTGGATGCAGGTTTGTCGGAGAGGTGAACCTCGCCGACAAGTTCGGCCAGGCAGCTGGCTGCGCAGGCGATCTCAACACCGCGCAGTGCGTCGGTGCAAACTCCGTCTGGTGTGCCTGGGTGGCTGCGCTCGCCAGGGAGGAAAAGGGTTCCCGTCCAGAACAGGTCTCCGGACGGTGGTGCACCAGGATCCATGGTGGGCGCCAAATCTCGGGGGTTAGGTGCGACATATGCCAAAGGATGGCTTATCATGGTGGGGGCAAGTAGAACGTCGCCGGTGCCTGGAAACGGGATGAGGCAAAGACATGCACGCCGGCGAATCTTACCCAGCTTCAGGGCTCTCCAGGGAGATAATACCCCTGCTGCTGCTCTGCGGGGTCTCCGCATGATCACTATGGCAAAGTGTTTGCACGGTTGCTCCTTGAGCTATTTCCTGGAGGTAGGAGAGGGCAAGGCTAGCTCTCTCCCTTCTATATGATCTGGTCTAGAGCTAATGGGTTCCAACCCTTTGCATGGGTTCCCTGGGGGGTTTATATAGGCCTACCCCCCAGGGGTACAATGGTAATCTGGCTGGAGGCGGGCCCAGCCGTCAGCGCCTCTGGCCTCCGTCTTCCCTGCCGACCGCTGGGCCCGCCGACTGGCCTGGTACGGAGCCGATAGGCCGCGTCCGCCGCAGGCGGGTCTTGCCGGCCGTTGATTACTGTAGCCGTGCTTGCGATGACGCGGGCTTGATCATGGGGTGGTGGCAACAGCCCCACCGCCTGGCGGGCGATCACTATTGCCACTCTCCATCACATCTTGATTAATGGTGTGTGGGCCCCAGGGGAGGGCTCGGCCGACTCCCCGGGGCCGACTCCCGACGGGTCCGACTAGTGGTCCTCTTGCCGTCTCCTAGGGTCTTACTGACTGGTGGGACCCGCTGCCTCTGGGCCTTACAGACAAGCCGTCGTGGGTACAGGATTCGATCCTGTGGTGCTGATGTCAGGGACGGTATGGCAACAGTGCCACGCCGCACGGAGATCTTCCGGGGTACGGCGTGCTGTGGCCATGCCCGCCCTTCGTAAGGGGAGGGAGTGGGCTTCACTGTAGCCACTCCCCTGCCCTGTCCCTCTTGATGAGGTCATGGGGTTTGTTGGAGTCGCAGGCTGACTCCCTAAAGCCGGCTTCTCTGGGAGTCGCTAGTCAGGAGTCGGCTTTCCCTGAAGTCGTCCCTGGGACTCGGCCATGAGTGGTCAGTCGGCCATCTTGCTGTTGACTTCTTGAAGGCGGCTCTTCGTCCTGGGGTCTTGAGGGGCGCAGCCTGCCCCGATGTCTTGAAAGGTTCTGGGGCTCGGGTTGGCCTACCCGTGGCCCATTACTCCGACACATCTCGCTCTCATTTGCGTATGTTAGCCACCATATATGCTAGTCGCTTGCTGCAGCTCCACATCATACCTTTTACCTACCTATAAGCTTAAATAGTCTGGATCACGAGGGTATGAGATTGCTGAGTCCCCGTGACTCACAGATTCCTTCCAAAACCAAATGCAGGGACCGATGATATCGCTCCAGGCGATTCAACTGAGCTCAAGTGGGAGTTTGATGAGGACTCAGGATTATACTATGTTTCCTTTCCGGTCGATCAGTAATGGTGCCCAGTTGGGGCGATCGGGGACATTGTTGCATGTCAGGACCCCGACTCGATGCCACATAGGTCTAGCATGTAACACCTCATATCACTTTGCGGCCTCACGCACGGTATTCCCACGGGTGTCGCCTTACCTTTTCCCGGGACCGTTTGCGTCTTTTGGCACACGTATATGATAGTGTCGCTAGCACCCATATGATAAGGAGCCCGGGCTGACATGGCTAGTCGTAAACCCAAAGTGGCACAGACTTACAGGGACAGGCATCCATGACCCAGCATCGAACGTGTCGGTCATCAGCGAGTGAATCCAGGCTGTAGCACTGGGCTAGCAGGACTCCGGTGAACCGGGCTGTAGCAGGCTAACAGGACTCCGGTATTCATCGCGTGACATTTCCCCGAAGGGACAAACACAGGAACGAAGAAGGACACATGCCGGCCAGCCTAAGTGTTCCGGAGCAGTAGCAAGCTACCATGGCTCGGTGGAAACACTAGGAGACATTTCCCGGTAAGAGAGGCTACTAAAGATAAACAACTAGATGGTCAGATCCCACACATACCAAGCATTTCAATAACATACACACAATATGCTCGATATGTGCAAATACAACATGGCATCACAACATGACTCTACGACTCGAGTATTTATTCAATAGGCTCCGAGGAGCGAGATATTACAAACAGGGGTCTCATGACCCAACAATCAGAGCATACAAATCAAAGCACAAGCGGAAGCTATCATGTCTGAGTACAGACATCTATAAATGAAAAAGGCTGAGAAGCCTGACTATCTATCAGATCCTGTCGAGGGCACAAGATCGTAGCTGAGGTATCAAGCTAAACGTCGAAGACCACGCGGAAATACTAGTGAGACTGAAGTCTCTCTGCAAAAACATAAAATAGGCAAACGTGAGTACAAATGTACCCAGCAAGACTTACATCAGAACTATCTACATATGCATCATTATCAACAAGGGATGGTGGGGTTTAACTGCAGCAAGCCAGCTTTGACTCGGTGGCTATCCTGAACTACGACTGCAAGTAACTCTTTTGAAGTGGCGCACACGAGTCCACATATTCACCATATCAATACACCACTATGGATCCGCTCCCGTCTCCCTACGAGAACGCCATCCATAGCACTCACGCTTATCTTGCGCATTTTAAAGTATCCACTTTCACTTGTCTATGAACTGATATGAGCAACCCAGAAGTCCTTTTCCGCGGACACGGCTATTCGAATAGGTGATATTAACCCTGCAGGGGTGTACTTCTTCACACGCGCTCTCACCACTTACCGCCGTTTACACGACATGTACTCGGCAACCTTCAAGCGGAAGCCCAACGTGGGTGTCGGCCACGGCCTGCCTAAACACTCAAGTCTCTAGTCCAGGTTTATCGCCTATTCGGGTTCCATCCATGAGGAGATCCGGCCGGAGTTTCGCTCACAGCCCCAAACGATGTGAACAGGGTTCCGTGACACCAAACGGGCGCCCGGTTTACCCGGCCACGTGCCTACCGCATCACAGCCCACCCCTACGGTCAGCGCTGCGCATGGCCTCCAGCATACTACAAACACCAGAAACTACTTGCAACTCCTGGACAGAGGACAAGGGTGATCAAGAAGCCGAGAGGGTCCATTGGTTTCGGGCCCAATGCGTGGTAGTAGCTGAATCATGGATCACAAACACAGAACTCAGTTCTTGAGGACGGCTGCAATGAGACAACCCACCATGTACTCCTACATGGCCTCTCACCGCTACCTTTACCAAATCGTGTTCACACACTTAGCTCACACATAGTAGGACATGTTCACACACCTCTGATTCATCCCGGATGAATCAGACCTGACTCAACTCTAAGCAGTAGCAGGCATGACAACAAACATAAATGAGTAGGCACATCAGGGCTCAAACAACTCTTACTCATGCTAGTGGGTTTCATCTATTTACTGTGGCAATGACAGGTCATGCAAAGGATAAAGGGGTTCAGCTACCGCAGCAAGTAACAAAATGTCGTTGTTGTCCTAATGCAGTAAAAGAGAGCAGGAGCGAGAGAGTGGGATTTTATCGAAATGAACAAGGGGGTTTTGCTTGCCTGGCACTTCTGAAGATAACATTGAGTCTTCATCAGTGTCAACGATCACATCATCGGTATCGCGCCTATCGAGAGGGGACAAATACCGGCAACACAGAAAAACACAATCAATGCAATGCACAAAATGATGCATGCTATGACATGGCAATATGAATGTGTTTTGAGCTAATGCAACTAGCAACAAGTTAAATGGGGTTGGTTTGAATACAAGATTCAAATTCAAACTCCATATGTGATTATTTAAATGCCCTTTATTTGATTTGTGCTAAACAGAAGCTATAAGTTGTTCTAACATGCATGAAAATGGTATAGATGGATTCCTTGAATTTTTCTGATAATTTTTCATATATAAATTATTTAATTTGGAGTTACGGTTAATTTTCTATGATTTATTGAAGTTAATACAATTTTCTGGAATTTAATAAATCATTTAAGAATTATTTAAATTCCAGAAACATTTATTACGTCAGCAGTGCGTCACTGTGACGTCAGCAGGTCAACAGACGCTGCTGCTGGTCAAACCTGACGTGTGGGGGCCACACGTCAGTGACACAGGGTTGTTTTAACTCACTGACAGGTGGGACCGGTCAACGGCCACGTCAGCTAGGTCAATTCCGACGCGTGGGGCCACTGTGGTTAACTTAAACTAAACAGGGGGTTAACCGTGGTTAGTTAAGGGCGTGGGGCCCATAGTCAATGGCCAAGGCCTGGGTTAGCGGGGGTGGTTAGGCCCTAATGACCGGCCACATCAGCTCTCGCCGGAGTGTAGCCGGCGACGACCACAGAGCACGGCGGGGGACGCCGGACTTGCGCTAGGGGCATCGGATCGACGCGCCAAGGGCACCAGGAGGTAGCGGGGGTGGCCGGGGTTCACCGGAGTGGAGCCCGAGGCGGCGGCCGGAGCTCGGCCATGTGCGGGGTTGGGCTGCGGCGCGCTAGGAGAGAAACTGATGGTCCAGACGGCATCCGCGGGCCACCAGAAGCGTGCTGGTGCCACGGGTTCGAGCAGAGGGGCTCGGGTCAGGAGAGCTACGCGGCCATGGCGGACGGCGGTGCTCGGGAATGTGGCCGGGGGTGCTACGGCACGGGAACGAGCAAAATGAAGGAGGGGAAACGGAGTGGAGCTCACAGGGGTTGCGACGGTGGCCTCGGGGAGCTCGGGGAGGCACCGGAGCCGACGAATTTGACGAAGATGGCCAGCGGTCCCGAGGTTGAAGAAGACATCAAGCGCGGTGTTGCGGTACGTCTGGGGCCTCGTGGCTCGTTGAGGAGGTAGAGGGAGGACCGGCGGAGCTTCCTAGGGAGTCGGTGAGCCGTGGGGTGGCCGGTAGCCACGGTGGCTCTCGTCGGTGGCGGCGGCTCCATTCGGGGAGGGAACAGAGGAGGGGGAGAGTGTTCGGGGAAGAGAGAGGGAGCAGCGAGGGAGGAAGAGGGGCGAGGGGACACGAGGCGTGAGGGGGAGGCTCGGGAACGCCTCGGTGGAAGCAGGAGGTGGCCGAGGCGGCATCGGCGCTCGCCACCGAGCTGCTTCGGTGCGAGGGGAGGAAGATGACAAGGGGGAGGAGGTGGGCTGGGCCGGCCAGGTGGGGGAGCTGGGCCGGCTGGGCTGGACAGGTAGGTCCAGGTAAGTTTCTGTTCTTTTTATTTCATTCTGTTCTATTTTTCTTTTATTTAATTCTTTTGCCACTGTTTTGAATATTAAATAATAATTCAAACAATGCCAAAAGCTCCTCTGAATATTTTTATTTTGCTAGATGGACTTTTCCAGAAGCTCATAAAATATTTCAGGGGTATTTGAAATTATATTCTAATTATATGAATATAATTCAAATTCAAATAGCTAATGATTTAAATTCAAAGTCCTAAAAATAAATCCTTAAAAATGTTCAATATTTTGGTTGGGACCAGAACCCTTACCAAAAATTATCAAACATTTAAGAAGAGCCTTTTGGAGCAATGAATGAGATTTCTAGGGTTTTTGCCCCTCTTTTATTTAGGGTTTTGAGGCTTCCAATATTCCTCAATTCAAGTTTCAAAAATATAGACATGATGCACACATGAAGCTAGCCTAGAGCAATGCCAGAAGCTAGGGATGTGACAACTCACCCCCACTAAACAAGAATCTCGTCTCGAGATTCAAGCGTAGGGTAGGATGAAGGGAAAACGCAAACTAGTACAATCTTCACGATCCAGGGTGCACTTCAGTTGAACGTTGATTCATTCACCATCATTGTCTTGATGTCTTGTTCTGAGAACTCCAGCTAATCATGACAACGAGAGGAAGGAAAGACCCTAAAAGAATCGTTCTTCTCGAAGGTCGAACAACTCAGGATTAACTCACGGAATGGGACATAGCAACATCTCTCGAGCTGAGAGACGAAGCATACCTCTGGAGGGATGGAGTGGAGCAGGTGACGAGGTTCACTAGGTAGACAACAATTCCAGACTTAAGAATGTGGCGAGCGGTTGTCAACATAGCGAGGAGTTGAATTGCCATGATACCACGACGAAACATCCTGGAGGAGGGTGATTCGTAGATTATTATCTTGAGTGGCAAAAAGAATTACTTTTGATTCAGAGATCATTGAAACTCTTCATACCAGCCTAAGGCAATTCACAACGATCGTTTGGAGAGGGTCGGTAGAATGGCATACTCGGACTTGGACGATGTGGATTACCTTGTTGAAGACAACGTAATGGATGAACTTGCTTACCACCGGAGATGGAAGAGACCCATGGTAGAATGGCACATTGGCGGTGCAAGCTAGGAACAAAATGCAAATGCTGGGAATGATTCTGGTAACTGGGGAAGAACCCAACAATAGAGAGTGAATTCACTGTTTGAAAGGTCATAGCATAACCGAGGAAACTGAGAGGAATCCCAGTTAGTGCCGATGATAACACGTAGCGCTTGTGCGTGCTCTCAAGAACTTGAGCATTTCCACAATCATCAAGGTTTTATCAACATCCGTGTCAAGGGTCCGGTAACACAACTTACTACCATGATGAATGGTGATGGAGGATGCAGATGCAAAGGAAGATAACACCTTCTCAGATTTCACCCTTGGCAGGGCCAAGGAAATAAAATCTGGATGATCGACCGAGAGACATTTCGCACTCCGCTTCTAATGTTCTCCTTGATGTGCTAGCGTATCCCACTCATTGAAATGGTTTGATATCTAGAACATCAAGTAAAGGTCGGACTTCAGGAACACAAAAATCCATAAGGAACAACTAGGGAGTAAACCCTACGAAATCCTTATGGGGAGGTGGCCAACTTCATCAATCAAGATATTATAATAACAGGTCTTCCGGCTGGGTGTGTTGGCCACGACATCCACTTTACCGGTTATCGCGTGACCAATATTATAATTCTTGGGAAATATTCCAACCATCATATCTGCCTGAGATTCAGATCTGGTTGGTGTCAGGATATTCCAGACTCATCGAGTCTAGGAAGAAAAACGGAAGTTTGCAACACAAATCGACGAGATGACGTTGCGGGATTCTCGGGAGATGAACTACGATAGCAAGCTCCAAAACATGAGCTGGTTCTGCTACAAACATGTGAACACGTTGTCCAAGACAAGCATGACCACAAAGTAGTCTTATAATAAAACACTACCGAGTTCAGGAGGGGGAACCATCAACGAGGGTATCGAAGTCTTGTGCATTACCATGGATTAACACTTAACTCCTGTTCTCGAACAAATCAGTCAGTGGCTTGGGGTGCTACGGAGCACATATAGAATGGAGGTTGCAAGTCTCCGAACCACAGAATACTTTCGCACGTATGCATGACTGATTTGGGATGATTCCAAAGGAAACAACATTGACTTTCTCGAATCCACGGCGGAAACTTGCACCAGATGCACATGAACTAAAGGAAGTCACTACCTTCATCCAAACATATGCTTCATGAGCTAGCATGAACAAATGCCTTCAAAAGTTTCCAACACTAACTTAATGTTCAACAAAATCATGGAGGAGATAAGGATGTTGTCAATGGGCTCAACAACAATTCATCTAGGTTTCCTTTTAAAAGGAATTCCATAGTTAAGTGAACACGGTGATAGCATTGGTCAGACCAAAGATGTAATGGTGTATGCTCGAGGGATCAACCACAAATAAGACAACATTACGAGCATCGTTAGTACTGATTTGATTTGACGATAGCCCACACTCAAATCAAAGGATTGATAAGACAATAGGTCCAGCAACTGATCACAGGGACCAATCGATGAAGATATCATCTTTCTTCAACACACACTACACAAGAATATCCTTTTGGGACGAACTAAGTCAGGCAAGCTTTTATCTTCCAACTCTCCAAGTTGTTGTCTAGCTTAACCAACTAGCTCAGGGATATCTAACACCGATTCTTGGAGAGAAGGTGGTTCACAAGAAACCAACTTGATCACGAGCTCAACATAGCGGTCAGGTGACAACCTGGTAATACTTCCGAGAAGATCTTCGGAAATCACGAACCACCGATATGTTACTAAGCTCGAGAACAATCTTGCTTTTCAGGGCAAGATGATATGATCAAATGAGCGAGGACTTAGCAAATCCTATCTCATCAATCGAGGAGTGCACCAGGAAAATGGACTAGGTAGCACAATCAACCTTAGGGTGATGATTCAATAGTCAACTCGCTAAGGATGACGTTATTGTCCATTTAACTACCAAGCAACGTAGTTGCTTGGAGTATTGATTTCACACATCATGATTCACTTGTCGACATTCCGGTTACAATAACACAGGAACCGAGGAATGAACAATGATGGCAAGAAGTATCACTGTACCAAGAGTTCATAGGATGGGGTGCAATTCCTATAACAATCCCGATATAAAAGATGGTAATACTCCAAGGTAGAACAGAGCAAAAGCTGGATTGGCATTTGATCTGCGGAGCACAACTTCTTTGACCCAATCCTGGATATGGAAGAGGTACTGGAGTTTGTTTCTCCTAGTCATTCTGAATGGAATGGCTTGACGGACCACAAGAGTAATAGGCATCGATGAACGAATGCACACATAATCTTGACTATCAATTGATAGACGGGGGTCAGAAGACAACTAAAGAGGGACAACTCAAAGGAACATACGATTTTCTGAGTTGTGGATGCATGGTTTAGCATGTCGAACGAATTCAACATATTTCTTCCGGATAACCCAAGCAGAAAGGTAGAACTGGCAGAGCCACAATATATAATGGAGAACTCATCAAAAATAATCCTGTTGTGATATTTCAGTTCAACGAGGAACTTCTGCCATAAGTAGTTCATGGTATTTGGAAGAAGAAGATACCACGGACTTCAAGGACTATCGCAAAGGTTGCTAATATCCTAAAGGAACGAGCAAAACTATCAACATGAAGCAAGTAGGGTGAATCTCGGGTTCAAAACCCAGGGATAGAATACCTACTACTAAATGGCATCACGGGATGCTTTCGATAATGACGGCCAGAGTCATCACACTGGAACATAAATCATGGCTAGACTACTAGATGATCCCCTGAGACACCTAGGGTCATAATAGTAACTCCAACATAATGTCAAGGCAATAGAATACCTCAACTCAACAATTAGTGTGATTGAGCTGGCATAAAGGAACATCGAAACCAGAGGGAAAGGATTTTGCAAATGCATCATACTATTTAGAAACCTGGAATGACTCGGGCAGCATAACGGCTGTAAATGCTCAGAAAAGATTTGAGACATTCACAAAAATGGTGGCATAACCACTCAGAAGCACAATATCAAGGTCTCGAGATCAACAGTTAACATACAGAAGTACTAGGAACTGAAACGAGGCTTAATCCAACAATCTTATAAGTCTACGGATTAGTAACACGTGATCCTGATAGAAAGAAGAGATAGCCTAGTTCTTAATCCCCGTAGAAGAGAAGATGATGACTCAGATCAGAAGGCCATGAGGTATAAGGAGTAAAAAGAGCCTTACGTTCCATCCCACAATCAATTCCCTTATATAACTAAAGAATTTCTAGACTCAACTTCGACCAGTTTGGCTTGGTAACCTACAGGCAGTCAAGCTCTGATACCAACGCTGTCATGACCCCGACTCGATGCCACATAGGTCTAGCATGTAACACCTCATATCACTTTGCGGCCTCACGCACGGTATTCCCACGGGTGTCGCCTTACCTTTGCCCGGGACCGTTTGCGTCTTTTGGCACACGTATATGATAGTGTCGCTAGCACCCATATGATAAGGAGCCCGGGCTGACATGGCTAGTCGTAAACCCAAAGTGGCACAGACTTACAGGGACAGGCATCCATGACCCAGCATCGAACGTGTCGGTCATCAGCGAGTGAATCCAGGCTGTAGCACTGGGCTAGCAGGACTCCGGTGAACCGGGCTGTAGCAGGCTAACAGGACTCCGGTATTCATCGCGTGACATTTCCCCGAAGGGACAAACACAGGAACGAAGAAGGACACATGCCGGCCAGCCTAAGTGTTCCGGAGCAGTAGCAAGCTACCATGGCTCGGTGGAAACACTAGGAGACATTTCCCGGTAAGAGAGGCTACTAAAGATAAACAACTAGATGGTCAGATCCCACACATACCAAGCATTTCAATAACATACACACAATATGCTCGATATGTGCAAATACAACATGGCATCACAACATGACTCTACGACTCGAGTATTTATTCAATAGGCTCCGAGGAGCGAGATATTACAAACAGGGGTCTCATGACCCAACAATCAGAGCATACAAATCAAAGCACAAGCGGAAGCTATCATGTCTGAGTACAGACATCTATAAATGAAAAAGGCTGAGAAGCCTGACTATCTATCAGATCCTGTCGAGGGCACAAGATCGTAGCTGAGGTATCAAGCTAAACGTCGAAGACCACGCGGAAATACTAGTGAGACTGAAGTCTCTCTGCAAAAACATAAAATAGGCAAACGTGAGTACAAATGTACCCAGCAAGACTTACATCAGAACTATCTACATATGCATCATTATCAACAAGGGATGGTGGGGTTTAACTGCAGCAAGCCAGCTTTGACTCGGTGGCTATCCTGAACTACGACTGCAAGTAACTCTTTTGAAGTGGCGCACACGAGTCCACACATTCACCATATCAATACACCACTATGGATCCGCTCCCGTCTCCCTACGAGAACGCCATCCATAGCACTCACGCTTATCTTGCGCATTTTAAAGTATCCACTTTCACTTGTCTATGAACTGATATGAGCAACCCAGAAGTCCTTTTCCGCGGACACGGCTATTCGAATAGATGATATTAACCCTGCATGGGTGTACTTCTTCACACACGCTCTCACCACTTACCGCCGTTTACACGACATGTACTCGGCAACCTTCAAGCGGAAGCCCAACGTGGGTGTCGGCCACGGCCTGCCTAAACACTCAAGTCTCTAGTCCAGGTTTATCGCCTATTCGGGTTCCATCCATGAGGAGATCCGGTCGGAGTTTCGCTCACAACCCCAAACGATGTGAACAGGGTTCCGTGACACCAAACGGGCGCCCGGTTTACCCGGCCACGTGCCTACCGCATCACAGCCCACCCCTACGGTCAGCGCTGCGCACGGCCTCCAGCATACTACAAACACCAGAAACTACTTGCAACTCCTGGACAGAGGACGAGGGTGATCAAGAAGCCGAGAGGGTCCATTGGTTTCGGGCCCAATGCGTGGTAGTAGCTGAATCATGGATCACAAACACAGAACTCAGTTCCTGAGGACGGCTGCAATGAGACAACCCACCATGTACTCCTACATGGCCTCTCACCGCTACCTTTACCAAATCGTGTTCACACACTTAGCTCACACATAGTAGGACATGTTCACACACCTCTGATTCATCCCGGATGAATCAGACCTAAATCAACTCTAAGCAGTAGCAGGCATGACAACAAACATAAATGAGTAGGCACATCAGGGCTCAAACAACTCCTACTCATGCTAGTGGGTTTCATCTATTTACTGTGGCAATGACAGGTCATGCAAAGGATAAAGGGGTTCAGCTACCGCAGCAAGTAACAAAATGTCGTTGTTGTCCTAATGCAGTAAAAGAGAGCAGGACCGAGAGAGTGGGATTTTATCGAAATGAACAAGGGGGTTTTGCTTGCCTGGCACTTCTGAAGATAACATTGAGTCTTCATCAGTGTCAACGATCACATCATCGGTATCGCGTCTATCGAGAGGGGACAAATACCGGCAACACAGAAAAACACAATCAATGCAATGCACAAAATGATGCATGCTATGACATGGCAATATGAATGTGTTTTGAGCTAATGCAACTAGCAACAAGTTAAATGGGGTTGGTTTGAATACAAGATTCAAATTCAAACTCCATATGTGATTATTTAAATGCCCTTTATTTGATTTGTGCTAAACAGCAGCTATAAGTTGTTCTAACATGCATGAAAATGGTACAGATGGATTCCTTGAATTTTTCTGATAATTTTTCATATATAAATTATTTAATTTGGAGTTACGGTTAATTTTCTATGATTTATTGAAGTTAATACAATTTTCTGGAATTTAATAAATCATTTAAGAATTATTTAAATTCCAGAAACATTTATTACGTCAGCAGTGCGTCACCGTGACGTCAGCAGGTCAACAGACGCTGCTGCTGGTCAAACCTGACGTGTGGGGGCCACACGTCAGTGACACAGGGTTGTTTTAACTCACTGACAGGTGGGACCGGTCAACGGCCACGTCAGCTAGGTCAATTCCGACGCGTGGGGCCACTTTGGTTAACTTAAACTAAACAGGGGGTTAACCGTGGTTAGTTAAGGGCGTGGGGCCCACAGTCAGTTGCCAAGGCCTGGGTTAGCGGGGGTGGTTAGGCCCTAATGACCGGCCACATCAGCTCTCGCCGGAGTGTAGCCGGCGACGACCACAGAGCACGGCGGGGGACGCCGGACTTGCGCTAGGGGCATCGGATCGACGCGCTAAGGGCACCAGGAGGTAGCCCGCGCCCGTGCGCATCTAGGGGGCCAACGGGAGGTGCGGGGGTGGCCGGGGTTCGCCGGAGTGGAGCCCGAGGCGGCGGCCGGAGCTCGGCCATGTGCGGGGTTGGGCTGCGGCGCGCTAGGAGAGAAACTGATGGTCCAGACGGCATCCGCGGGCCACCAGAAGCGCGCTGGTGCCACGGGTTGGAGCAGAGGGGCTCGGGTCAGGAGAGCTACGCGGCCATGGCGGACGGCGGTGCTCGGGAATGTGGCCGGGGGTGCTACGGCACGGGAACGAGCAAAATGAAGGAGGGGAAACGGAGTGGAGCTCACAGGGGTTGCGACGGTGGCCTCGGGGAGCTCGGGGAGGCACCGGAGCCGACGAATTTGACGAAGATGGCCGGCGGTCCCGAGGTTGAAGAAGACATCGAGCGCGGTGTTGCGGTACGTCTGGGGCCTCGTGGCTCGTTGAGGAGGTAGAGGGAGGACCGGCGGAGCTTCCTGGGGCGTCGGTGAGCTGTGGGGTGGCCGGTAGCCACGGTGGCTCTCGTCGGTGGCGGCGGCTCCGTTCGGGGAGGGAACAGAGGAGGGGGAGAGTGTTCGGGGAAGAGAGAGGGAGCAGCGAGGGAGGAAGAGGGGCGAGGGGACACGAGGCGTGAGGGGGAGGCTCGGGAACGCCTCGGTGGAAGCAGGAGGTGGCCGAGGCGGCATCGGCGCTCGCCACCGAGCTGCTTCGGTGCGAGGGGAGGAAGATGACAAGGGGGAGGAGGTGGGCTGGGCCGGCCAGGTGGGGGAGCTGGGCCGGCTGGGCTGGACAGGTAGGTCCAGGTAAGTTTCTGTTCTTTTTATTTCATTCTGTTCTGTTTTTCTTTTATTTAATTCTTTTGCCACTGTTTTGAATATTAAATAATAATTCAAACAATGCCAAAAGCTCCTCTGAATATTTTTATTTTGCTAGATGGACTTTTCCAGAAGCTCATAAAATATTTCAGGGGTATTTGAAATTATATTCTAATTATATGAATATAATTCAAATTCAAATAGCTAATGATTTAAATTCAAAGTCCTAAAAATAAATCCTTAAAAATGTTCAATATTTTGGTTGGGACCAGAACCCTTACCAAAAATTATCAAACATTTAAGAAGAGCCTTTTGGAGCAATGAATGAGATTTCTAGGGTTTTTGCCCCTCTTTTATTTAGGGTTTTGAGGCTTCCAATATTCCTCAATTCAAGTTTCAAAAATATAGACATGATGCACACATGAAGCTAGCCTAGAGCAATGCCAGAAGCTAGGGATGTGACATTGCATTTGGGGTTTATCTTCATTTTGGTTCCGTAGTCGGACCTTGAGTGTAACTGGATGATTGTAATGATATTTATGCTATTTGTGTGACGTGGTGAGTGCAAGCCAACTATGTATCTTTTCCCTTATTTATTACATGGGTTTTTGTGAAGATTACCTCACTTGCGACATTGCTTTCAATGCGGTTATGCCTCTAAGTCGTGCTTCGACACGTGGGAGATATAGCCGCATCGAGGGCGTTACAAGTTGGTAATCAGAGCCTTCCCCGACTTTAGGAGCCCCCTGCTTGATCGAATCGCTGGTGTTGTTGAGTCTAGAAAAATGTTTTGAGTCATTTAGGATTATATATATCGGAGAGTAGGATTCTTTTTACTCCTCAGCCCCTTTGTTGCTCTGGTGAGGCATCCTGACATAGAGTTTTCGACTCTTCTCTTCTCAAATTTCACTAAAAAAATTAAGGATCACGCGGGTATCTTGGAATCGTTCCGATGGTTTTGTGATGAGAACATTGTTCTTGGTGCCTCCTGACATTTAGGGGTTGTGGCAGTGTCCCGGGGATTTGAGCTCCAAGGTGTTGTCGTCACAATTTTATCGTTGCAATTCTGGAATACCTGAGTTTCGCCGACATCAAAAATCTCTTTTATGCAGTTGTTGGTGAGATAACCTCGACGCCACCCAGTACTGGGGCGGGAGTTCGGGAGTATCGCCATAACTCGTATAACGGATGCTTTTTGAAGGTTGAGGTAAATGATTTCCGAAGGTTTCTTGGTTATGTGTTGAAGGATGGATACAGCTGGATGTAGGAATTGCTAGCTTTGGGTGAGATATTATGCTTCCCCTGTATCCCCAACACCTGATAGCATAACCGAGAATGGTTTGGGAGTTTTATAGGTGCGAATTCATGTAGCTCTAGAATTTCTTCCGCAAATATTTGGTTTGTGATTGGGTAATCCTTACCAAGTATTTGTTCCTGTCCGTACCTAGTTGTTTTGTTCTTCTACCTCTATCTAAGTGGCTTCTCAATTTATGGAAATGTGACCAGTTCGATTGGAATGCATTCGTTCATTTTGTTAGGTTGCAATTTCGATCCATTTGATTCAGCTTGAATATTTTTCTATCAAGATGCTAACGGATGTCACCCTCTTCAGGATGGCTCCTCCAACGCGTACGACTCCGAATCCTGATCCGCCACCACCACCTCCACCTCTGGAGGCATAGCAAGCTGTGATGGCCGCTACCAATGCAAACACGCAGCTGATCATGCAACTCTTGCAAGAGTGCAACCAAGGGAATCATGGCCATGGCAACAATCAGAATCAGTTTGCTACACTCAACTAGTTCCTCGCTAACCAGCCAAAGACCTTCAGCAATTGTGTCGAGGCAACAGACGTTGATCATTGGCTCGTGGATATCTGCAAGCATTTCGAGTGCAGCAACGTCAGGCCTGAGGACTTTGTCAAGTTTGCCTCGTTCCAACTCAAAGACCAAGCTGCAGAATGGTTTCAGCAATACAAAGATTCCAGAGGAGGCCGTGTGATTACCTGGGATGAATTCCGTCAAGACTTCAAAGCTCACCACATTCCTCAGAGTGTTGTTGAGAGCAAGCGTGAGGAATTCTGCAACCTGAAGCAAGGCAGCTTGTCTGTTTACCAGTATAACATCATGTTCTAGAAGCTTGCTCGTTTCGCCAAGCAGGACGTCCCTGATGAGAAGAGCATGATTTATCAGTTCAGAGGTGGCCTCAGAGAAGATCTTCAACTTGCTCTCGTGCTTTTCGAGCCTTAGAAGTACGATGAGTTTTATAACATGGCACTAAAACAAGAGACTGCTCAACTCAAGTGCGATGCTTCCAAGAAGCGGGTCAGAGATGCAACTCCTTCTTCCTCAACTCAAGTGGTGACTAAGCAGCAAAAGTATTGGTTGCCTCCTCCTCTGTTCCGTCAGCCTTATCAGCAGAAGAGCAAAGGTGGCAATGGATCTTCCCACCCACCCAACCCAGACCGCAGTCAAGTTTCGTGCCATTTGGACTTCGTTTGATACTCCAACGGTTAACCGAGGGACCGAAAAGGCCTCGTGTGTGTTGCAGCCCAACACCCCTCCAAAGTGGCCCAAATCCCACCTAAACCTACTCCATCATCTAGATCGTTCGATCACGATCGCGTGGCCAAAAACCGCACCTCATTTGGAGTCTCCTAGCTCCTCCTACCTATAAAATAGCATCTCCCCCGAAATTTTCAGGTCATTCCACCCCTAACCTAGCTCCCCGCACCTCCGCGCGGTCGGAAAACGTCCGCCTGCCGCCGGACACTTCGCCTCGCCTCTCAGCGCCCGCCACGTGGCAGCACGGGCCCGCCACCGCCGTGGCCCGGGAAGCCCGTAGCCGGCCCCCGCGGCCCATTGCTACAGCGCCGCCCGCGCCTTTGTCCCTGACGCCTCTTCGTCCCCGACGCCGCTCCGCCTCGCCGCCGCAAGATCCGGCCGCCGGAGCCCACCCGTGGCAAGCTCCACCTCGACGCGCCCCTCACCGCCGGCGACCGCGCTCGGTGCCGGCCCCGCTAAACTCCGGCGAGCACCCCCTCCTCGACGAGCCCCGGCCTCCTCTCCTTCCTTCGGCGACCCTGAGCTCGACCCCAACTCCGGCGAACAGTGTCTCCGTCGATCCTCGAAATCCGCACCGATCTGGATCTGGATCCACCTCGGTTGACTTTTTCCCTCCTAACCCTAGTTTTTATGCATTCTTTGACATGCCATAACTCTGCAACCGTGGCTCCGATTCGTGCGTGTAACATATTGAAATGTTCGTCTCGACGAGTACATCATTTCATCGCATTGCATCATTTTCATTTGAGCTCATATTGATGCCCGAAATGCTGTTGGAAGAGGGCTATGTGATGTTAGTTTCAGATTCATATCAGCAAATGCACTTTTGTCATTTTTGCCATGATTAATGTGTGCATGCAATGAACTTGAGCCCTACATGTGTTTTGAAGTATGCCATGACATTTTACAGGGGTGTATGCCATGTATTTTTGTGATCTCTGTGGTGACTAGCACAAGAATGCATAGTAGCTTACTTAATGTTGCTGGTTTCAGGGACTTCGAATTTCACGAAGTCTTTTCCTGCTGTAATTTTTATGCCATATGTTCATGTTACTACCTAGTGATCCGTGACTCTTTTGAGCATGATCAGTAAGGATGTTTTGTAGATATTGTGGTGCTCTATCCATCCATGTCTTTGTGTGCATTTATGGAGCACCCTAGCTTGAGTCAATCGAGCTCTACTTTTGCTATAAAATGTTCCTGGCAGATTGTTAACATGTTTAGCAATTTTGTCGAGCTTGTTGTTATTGATCCGTGCATGCTATGTTGTTGTTCTTGCCATGTCTAGGTTCTATGCCATTTCTACTTGCTGGGTGTATGCTTAGTTTATCATGCAATGCCTTGTGGTGAGTGCGTCGAGCTCGTAAACATGCCTACTTGTTATCTGTTTTGCCATGTTCCAGTTTTTCACTAAGTCTGAATCTGTTAACAATAATTGCTATGTTCACATGGTTGCCATTGTAGTTTCTAATCCCTTTTGGCTTATGGTCAGTAAGGGACTTTTGTTGTATGATTTTAGTAGCTTCATGCCATGCCTTGCTTTGCCATGATATGTTCCTGTAGCATGTTGTTATCTTGCTCTAAAGATTGCTTCCTGATGTTAAATTCCTGACTTGATGTTTATTTCACTAATCCGTAACCTGTAATCTTTTGCACTTTTGCCATGCTTGTTTGAACCTGCTATTGAGTGAATTAGCCATAGCTCGGTGTTCATCTTTTGTCAAGCATCTTGAGTGAATCCCTGCCATGTATTTTGTTGCTATGTTAGAGTGTTGTAGCATGTTGTTCTTGATTCATTTAGATGGCCTCGTGCTGTTAATCGCAGACCGGTGTCATATTTGTTTTGCTTGTCATTTCCAAACCGTGCATCCGATTCCGGTGATCTTTATATCGATTTCGACCGAAATCAACTCACCTTTCCAGTGGCACTCTTGGCTTTCTAAGTTGAGGCCAGGTTCAACCTTTCTTTTCCAAATCATGCATATGCATCCCATACCGCATCCCGCATGTCATACCATGTTTTGCATCATGTTGCTTGTGCATTGCACATGGTTGGTTGTGTCTCTCTTTGCTTGTTGTTCTTGTTTGGGTAGAGCCGGGAGACGAGTACGTGATCGAGGAGCCCGTTGAGTACGCTTACGAGGATCAAGTCAACTCGGAGAACTTTGCAGAAAAGATGACCATACCCTCGAAATCACTTCTATCTTTGCTTGCTAGATGCTCGCTCTTTTACTATGCCTATGCTATGATACCTACCACGTGCTAATCATGCCTCCCATATTGCCATGTCAAACCTCTAACCCACCTTGTCCTAGCAAACCATTGTTTGGCTATGTTACCGCTTTGCTCAGCCCCTCTTATAGCGTTGCTAGTTGCAGGTGAAGATTGGAGTTTGTTCCTTGTTGGAACATGTTCATTGTTGGGATATCATTATTATGCCTTGTCTATTATTAATGCACCTATATACTTGGTAAAGGGTGGAAGGCTCATCCTTATGCCTGGTGTTTTGTTCCACTCTTGCCGCCCTAGTTTCCGTCATACGGGTGTTATGTTCCTTGATTTTGTGTTCCTTACACGGTTGGGTTATAATGGGAACCCCTTGACAGTTCACCTTGAATAAAACTCCTCCAGCATGGCCCAACCTTGGTTTTACCATTTGCCACCTAGCCTCTTTTTCCCTTGGGTTCCGCGGGCTCAAGGGTCATCTTTATTTAAACCCCCGGGCCAGTGCTCCTCTGAGTGTTGGTCCAAGCTGTCAGCCGCCGGTGGCCACCAGGGGCAACTCTGGGCTGGCCTACCGGAAGTTTGGACAATCCGGTGTGCCCTGAGAACGAGATATGTGCAGCTCCTATCGGGATTTGTCGGCACATTCGGGTGGCTTTGCTGGTTTAGTTTTACCATTGTCGAGATGTCTTGTAACCAGGATTCTGAGTCTGATCGGATTGTCTTGGGAGAAGGAATATCCTTTGTTGACCATGAGAGCTTGTGATGGGCTAAGTTAGGACTCCCCTGCAGGGATTTGAACTTTCGAAAGCCGTGCCTGCGGTTATGGGCAGATGGGAATTTGTTAATGTCCGGTTGTAGAAAACCTGAAACTTAACTTAATTAAAATGCATCAACCGCGTGTGTAACCGTGATGGTCTCTTCTCTACGGGGTCCGGGAAGTGAACACGGCGTTGGAGTTATGCTTGATCGTAGGTTGTTCTAGGATCACTTCTTGATCATAGTTTCTCGACCGTGCCTTTGCCTTCTCTTCTCGCTCTCATTTGCGTATGTTAGCCACCATATATGCTAGTCGCTAGCTGCAGCTCCACATCATACCTTTTACCTACCTATAAGCTTAAATAGTCTTAATCACGAGGGTGTGAGATTGCTGGGTCCCTGTGACTCACAGATTCCTTCCAAAACCAGATGCAGGGACCGATGATACCGCTCCAGGAGATTCAGCTGAGCTCAAGTGGGAGTTCGATGAGGACTCAAGACGATACTACGTTTCCTTTGCAGTCGATTAGTAGTGGTGCCCAGTTGGGGCGATCGGGGACATTGTTGCATTTGGGGTTTATCTTCATTTTGGTTCCGTAGTCAGACCTTGAGTGTAACTGGATGATTGTAATGATATTTACGCTATTTGTGTGACATGGCGAGTGTAAGCCAACTATGTATATTTTCCCTTATTTATTACATGGGTTGTTGTGAAGATTACCTCACTTGCAACATTGCTTTCAATGCGGTTATGCCTCTAAGTTGTGCTTCGACACGTGGGAGATATAGCCGCATCGAGGGCGTTACAATTGATATGAGTAAACATGAGACCTAAGTGTTATTGTGAATATGGTTAGTTCATAATGTTTGCTGAAAACATGAATGCTGGCTTTACATATTTACAACAACAAGAGCAAACAGAGTTTGTAAAAGTTTTTCTTTATCACTTTCAGTTTATCAACTGAATTGCTTGAGGACAAGCAAAGGTTTAAGCTTCGGGGAGTTGATACGTCTCCATCGTATCTACTTTTCCAAACACTTTTGCCCTCATTTTGGACTCTAACTTGCATGATTTAAATGGAACTAACCCGGACTGACACTGTTTTCAGCAGAATTGCCATGGTGTTATTTTTGTGCAGAAATAAAAGTTATCGGAATGACCTGAAAATCCACGGAGAATTATTTTGGAATATATAAAAATACTGGAAGAAAGATCCACGTCAGGGGGGCCACCACCTGTCCACGAGGGTGGGGGCGCGCCCTACCCCCCTAGGCGCGCCCCCTGCCTCGTGGGCCCTCTGATGCTCCACCAACGTCAACCTTGTCTCCATATATTCACTTTCGGGGAGAAAAAAATCAGAGAGAATGATTCATCGCGTTTTACAATACGGAGCCTCCGCCAAGCCCTAAACTCTCTCGGGAGGGCTGATCTGGAGTCCGTTCGGGGCTCCGGAGAGGGGAATCTGTTGACATCGTCATCATCAACCTTCCTCCATCACCAATTTCATGATGCTCACCGCCGTGTGTGAGTAATTCCATCATAGGCTTGCTGGACGGTGATGGGTTGGATGAGATTTATCATGTAATCGAGTTAGTTTTGTTAGGGTTTGATCCCTAGTATCCACTATGTTCTGAGATTAATGTTGCTATGACTTTGCTATGCTTAATGCCTCTCACTAGGGCACGAGTGCCATGATTTCAGATCTGAACCTATTATGTTTTCATCAATATATGAGAGTTCTTGATCCTATCTTGCAAGTCTATAGTCGCCTATTATGTGTTATGATCCATTAACCCCGAAGTGACAATAATCGGGATACTTACCAGTGACGACCGTAGTTTGTGGAGTTCATGTATTCACTATGTGTTAATGCTTTGGTCCGGTACTCTATTAAAAGGAGGCCTTAATATCCCTTAGTTTCCATTAGGACCCCGCTGCCACGGGAGGGTAGGACAAAAGATGGCATGCAAGTTCTTTTCCATAAGCACGTATGACTATATTCGGAATACATGCCTACATTACAATGATGAACTGGAGCTAATTCTGTGTCACCCTAGGTTATGACTGTTACATGATAGATCGCATCCGACATAATTCTCTATCACCGATCCAATGCTTTCGAACTTTTCATATATTGTTCTTCGCTTATTTACTTTTCCGTTGTTACTGTTACAATCACTACAAAACCCAAAAATATTACTTTTGCTACCGTTACCTTTTGCCACCGTTACCACTACTATCATATTACTTGCTACTAAACACTTTGCTGTAGATATTCAGTTTCCAGGTGTGGTTGAATTGAAAACTCAGCTGCTAATAATTGAGAATATTCTTTGGCTCCCCTTGTGTCGAATCAATAAATTTGGGTTGAATACTCTACCCTCGAAAACTGTTGCGATCCCCTATACTTGTGGGTTATCAGCCAACGACGGCGTGGAGGTGCTCGGCCTTGGCGATGGTCGTGATGAGGACGAGGGCGAACCCGCCCTTGAGGCCGACCATGTCTTGTCCAGCTACGGCAGTTCTTCCTCCAGCGACAGCTCCAGCAGCAGTGGTTACGACCAGCCATCGTGCCCGCTTTAAAGGCGGCAGTGGGTCGTCTCGCTGCCGCACCTCCGTGAAGCGCGAGGAGGGGTCTGACTGAGCTCGGGGCGGCGCCAGGACCCTGCCCCCGTGGACCGATGTTTGGGAAGACGCCGCTTTTATTTTGTTCTTCCTTTCCTTCCTGCATCAAAAGGAAACCAGAATGGGCCCCGGAGGGGCGTGTATCGAACTATGATCTCAATCATTATGCTATGTTCATTGCTCCTATGTTGTGTCACAACATCGTCATTTTATGTAGGGATAACATAGCTTGACTTGCTCGGAGTAGCCTCCTCCTCATGAGGCGCTTGCTTGCTTCCTGGTGCCTGTCGAGGCCTCCTTGACCTGATAGGCGCTTAGGAACTACAAAAAATTCGTCAAGAGGTTTATCGTTCTCCTGAGGTTTGGCCGCAGGCGTCATTGGCTTTGACCCAGCGCTTCGCATCGCGGTACCCGAGGGGCATGGATTGAGGGAGAGGTGCGCCAGCTTGCGGGCTCGAACGAGGGTACCTCACGAAAAACAGAAGAAGGAAGCTCACGAAGGTACTTGTTTAGCCCCTCACGAGGAACGCGCGAGAGAGTATAGGCCGTCCAAAGAAACGAAGGCAGAAACAGAGGCAGAAAGTGAAAGGGCGAGACCAACAAGAGACACCAGAAAGCAAATTTCAATTAAAGAGTGGCGAGCCAACTTCGAAAAGCAAATGAAAAGCCGCATCCGGCACCTAGTCTAGTCTTCGACGTCTTCTCACCAGCGCGGAGCTAAGTGCTGCCACTAAGACGTGGGAGGGAGCCCCCGAGGCACAAGGGCGACACTCCTGAGACTCCGAGGCATGTACAACCCCACTTGTTATTATGTGAGAGTGTCACTGGTGGCGATCTTCACAGGCGCTGGGCCTTCTTCACACACACTGGGCCTTTCTTCACAGGCACCGGGCCTTCTTCAGAGGCGCTGGGCCTTTCTTCATGGGTAGAACTTTTGGAGGTGCTGAATGTTCCAGGCGTTCTAGATGGGTCTCCATCCTGTATCTCCAGGTGCGCGGTGCTAGGCCTGGAGACATGGACGAACTTGAATGGGCCCTCCCACATCGGTGAGAGCTTATGCGCCCTTCCCTGGAGAGGACCTGCCTCAGGACGAGGTCACCCACCTCGAGCGTCCTGGAGCGGACGCTGCGACAGTGGTACCGTCGCAGCGCCTATTGGTCTCTTGCTGCCCGTAGTCCGGCTTCGCGGCAATGTTCCTTCCCCAGCACGAGGTCCATCCCCCGCCTGGTGTCCTGCTGTGTTTCATCGAACGCCAGGACCCGTGCGGAGCGATGTCTGACCTCGTGAGGGAGGACTGCTTCTGCTCCATAGACGAGGAAGAACGGGTTCTCGCCCGTCGGCTTGGTGGTGGTGGTGTGGATGGACCACAGCACGGATAGCAGCTCATCGTGCCAGCCCCTGCCGCGGGCCTCGAGCTTCTTCTTGGAGGTCCTGGTCTTGAGGCCTCTCAGGACCTCTGCATTGGCACGTACGGCTTGGCCATTGCTCCTGGGGTGCGCTACTGAAGCATAGCAGATCTCCATTCCAAGGTTAGCACAATATGACTTGAAGAGATTACTAGTGAACTGTGAGCCATTATCGGTGATGATGCGGTTGGGGACCCCAAAACAACTCATGAGGCCCTTGATGAACTTGACCGCAGAGCCAGCTGGGATGGTGCAGACGGCTTCAACCTCTGCCCACTTAGTGAACTTGTCGATGGTGATGTAGAGGTATCGATAGCCCCTAGGCGCCCGAGGGAACGGGCCCAGGATATCTAGCCCCCACACTGCGAACGGCCATGAGAGGGAATGGTCTGGAGGCCCTGAGCTGGCTGATGGATCTGCTTGGCGTGTAATTGGCAGGCCTCGCAGGACTTCACCAGCTCAGCTGCGTCGTTGAGTATCATAGGCCAGTAGAATCCGCTGCAGAATGCCTTGCCGACGAGGGTTCATGACGACGAATGGTGCCCGCAGTCCCCGCCATGTATGTCGGCTATCAGCTCTTTCCCCTGTTCCCTGGAGATATAACATAGTGAAACGTCATTTGGCCGCTTCCTGTATAACTCGCCGTCCTAGATGCAGTATGTTGTGGTTTGTTGGGCCTCGCACTCCGCGTCCTCCTCCTTCCCCGGCAACGTCCCTTGCGTCAGGTATTCCTTGAATTCCTTGGTCCAGCATACCTCCTGGGGCTTGAGTGCCAAGAGTAGGCACGCTCCCGAGTTCGGGCCACAGGCCGGGGCTCCTGTGGTAGGCGGCTGCGGGAGTTCCTCCCGAGGCTGAGCTATTCTCGAAAGCGGTGGTGTTGATCATGGCTTGAAGAGTCGCTCCTCGAAGACGCCAGGCTCTTGGGGCTGTCGCTTGGATGCTCTTCTGGTGATGTCGTCAGCTTCCTTGTTGGTGCCACGGGGCACGTGCTACAACTCCAGGCCCAAGAATTTCTTCTCCATCTTGCGCACCTCCGCGAGGTATTCTTCCATGTGCCCGTCCTTCGGCTCATACACCTTGTTGGAGAAGTTAACGAGGAGCTGCGAGTCACCCCTAACAGTGAGGCGCTTCACCCCCAGAGTTGTCGCAACTTTCAGGCCAGCTATGAGGCCCTCGTATTCTGCGTTGTCGTTGGAGCCTTCTCACCCTACTGAAAGCATAGCTACACAGCGTAGTAGAGCTTGTCCTGAGTGGGTGAGATGAGCACCGCTCCAGCCCCCACACCCTGGTGTGCGAAGGCACCATTGAAATACATGACCCAGCCGTCAGGCGCCTCACTTCCCGGTGAGAGGGACCGATCTTCGCCTACTTCAAGCTTCGGGGCGTCTGTCCATTCTGCCATGAAATCAACGAGTGTTGCTCCCTTGATGACCCTGGTAGTGCTGAACTCCAACGGGAATGCTTGCAACTCGATGTTCCACTCAGCAACCCTTCCAGCAGAGTTGGGGCTCCTGAGCACCCTCTCCAGTGGGTAGGCCGAGACGACTTTGAAGGGGTGGCCTTGAAAGTAGTGCTGCAGCTATTGTGAGGCCACCAGGAGCACGAGCAGGAGCTTCTGAGGCATGGGGTACCATGCTCTTGCGTCCCACAACACCGTGCTGACGAAGTATACCGGGTGCTCGATGAGGGTAGGTGCGCTGATGAGGCGTGCATCTTCCGGGAGTTGTGGTACCTCCTGAGGTGGTGGAGCCCCCAATGCTTGATCATTTGTCGAGGCCTTTGCGGGTTCAGGAGCGTCACCCTGCTGAGCTTGCTCTTCTATTGTTGTTGCGGCGGCCCTTGTGGCGCCCTCCTGGTCTTGTGTCCTCTCTGCTGGAGGTGTAGCTCGGCGCTATGCGCCCTTGGCTTGGTGTTCTTCCCGAACTACCACTAAAGCCGCACTGGTGGAGTAGGGAGTGGCGGGAAGATAGAGCACTAGGGGCTCGAGAGGTCGCGGTGCCACCATCACTGGGGGGGCTAGTCATGTATCTCTTGAGGTATTGAAATGCTCGGTCGGCCTCCGGGGTCCACTCGTATGGGCCCTTCTTCTTCATCAGCTTGAAGAAGGGCAGGGCACGCTCTCCTAGCTTGGAAATACAGCGTCCCAACACAGTCACCTGTCCAGCAAGCTTTTGCATTTCATTGAGGGTTTGCGGTGGACTCATGTCTTCAATGGCCTTGACCTTCTCTGGGTTGGCCTCGATCCCCCTGTGGGACACAAGGAAGCCCAGTAGCTTGCCGGAAGGGACACCAAATATGCACTTCTCCGGGTTGAGCCGCAAGTCCACCTGGCGGAGGCTTTCAAAGGTCTCCTCCGGGTCTTGGATCAAGGTCCTCGCCTCCCTAGACTTCACCATGATGTCGTTGATGTAGGCTTCACCATTCCTCCCGAGCTGCCGACCCAAGGCGATGTGCATGAGGCGCTGGAAGGTTGCGCCTGCGTTGCGCGGTCTGAAAGACATGCAAGTGTAGAAGTATACCCCACGCGGGGTTAGGAAGGCCGTCTTCTCCACATCTTCTATCGCCATCTTTATCTGGTGATACCCTGAGAACGCATCCAGGAAGCACAGCAAGTTGCGCTCAGCAATGGAGTCGATGATCTGGTCAATGCGTGGAAGCGGGAACGGATCTTGGGGGCAGGCCTTGTTGAGGTTGGTGAAGTCGACGCACATCCACTACTTCCAGCCTTTCTTGGGGACGACGACGGGGTTTGCTAGCCACTCGGGGTACCGAACCTCGCGAATGACACCCGCAGCCTCCAGCTTGCGGGTTTCTTGGATGATGAAAGCTTGCTTCTCCGTGGACTGCCGCCTCGCCTTCTGCTTCACGGGGCGTACATTGGGGCACACCTTCAGGTGGTGCTCTATCACCTCTCTTGGGACCCCCACTAGCTGATCAGGCTCCCAAGCGAACATTTCCTTGTTCACGCGTAAGAACTTCACCAACGCCTCCTCCTGACCAGACTTGAGGTTGACGCCTATGGTAAAGGTTGCCCCTGAGGACCCGTCCTCCTCGACTGGCACTCGCTTGGTTTTTGCCTTGTCCTGAGTGAAAAAATGCTTCTTTTTGGTTGGTGCGGCTCCCTCGGCCTTGGAGGCATCCTAGTCGGAGGGCTGTGATGTTGCGGCTGTCTTGAGGGTGAGCTTGAGCGTCATCAAGGCTTCCTTGGAGTCCCCCTTGATGGTGAGGACACCCTCGCTCCTCGACATCTTCATGAGGTTGTAAGCCGGATGGGTTGCTGCCATGAACTGGGCCAGAGCCGGGTAACCGAGGATGGTGTTGTACCAGAGGCCGATGTGGGCGATGTCGAAGTCGATGAGCTCGGTACGGTAGTTGTCGCGTGTGCCAAAGGTCACGGGGAGGCGGATCTGCCCCAGTGAGCGGGCGGAGCCTCCGCCAACCCCTGAGAAACGCTTGCTAGGACGGAGCGGCTCGAGCGGTACGTGAAGGAGGCCGAAGGCCTTGACGGAGAGCACATCGAGGCCGGCACCGCTGTCGCTGAGCGTCTTGGTGATGGACACATGGCAGATGGTGGGCGTGCAAAGCATTGGGAGCGCACTCGAGCCGACGGTGGAGGCGGGATGATCCCCTAAGTCGAAGGTGAGGTCGGCCTCGGGGGCGGCCCAGCCAGCGGAGCCCCGGGGCGCTTGGAAGCAGCGCCAAGCTGGCGAAAGAACGGCTTGACGTGACGATCTGAGAGTGGTGCTTGTGAGCCGCCGAGGAGGGTTGCAACCACGTGGGGCACCGGTGTCGCGTGGCGCGCAACAAAGAGGCCGCGCAACTCCTCCCAGGACACCACCATGGATCCGGGGAGGTTGTGCAGCCAGGCGCATGGTGCGCCAGTGAGGGCCATGGGAAGCCAGTTGGCCATGACCTTGTCATCGCCCCCGGCCTTAAGGACGGCCTCCTCATACGACAGCAGGAAAGCCATCGGGTCCGCCGCGCCGTCGTAGCGCGCCGGCATCTCCGGCTTGAACTTGGGCGGCCACTGCACCTGTCGCAGGGCGGGGGCCAAGGCTAGGAGACCCCTGGCCCCGCCGTCGACACCAGTCGTCGGAGCAGGGAGCGAGGCGCCTGCCATGATGGCGAAGCGAGGTGGCAGCGAAGAATAGATCGGCGAAAGGAAAACTCCGGCGCACCCCCTACCTGACGCGCCAAATGTCGGATCACGGGTTCCGGCAAAACCCTCAAGGTTCGAACACTCGGGTGCGCGCGAAGATCTCCCCCTACCGGTCCATGTATTAGCTTTGCTAAGATCTTACGGGCTAGCTCGATGAACTCGTAACACTAGGGACACAAGATTTATACTGGTTCGGGCCACCGTTGTGGTGTAATACCCTACTCAACTGTGTGGTGGTGGATTGCCTATTGGGCTGAGGATGAACAGTACAAGGGGAAGAACATCCTCCTGAGGAGAGGTGTTCTTGTGCTCGGTGAACTTGTGGTTGTTCTTCTCTCTCTCGATCCGACCGACCGATCCTCCTAGCTACGGTGGTGGCTAGTCCTATTTGTAGAGGCCCTATGTAGGATCAAAAGTATGTATAGAGGGGGTGATTAGACTACTTGACCAAATAAACATCTAGCCTTTTCCCAATTTTAGTTCTTGGCAGATTTTAGCAACTTTGGACAAGTCAAGCAGTCTTAACACAATTCAAGCAAGCATGCAAAGAGTATATGAGCAGCGGAAATTAAAGCATGCAACTTGCAAGAATGTAAAGGGAAGGGTTTGGAGGATTCAAACGCAATTGGAGACACGGATGTTTTTGTCGTGGTTTCGATAGGTGGTGCTATCGTACATCCACGTTGATGGAGACTTCAACCCATGAAGGGTAACGGTTGCGCGAGTCCATGGAGGGCTCCACCCACGAAGGGTCCATGAAGAAGCAACCTTGTTTATCCCACCATGGCCATCGCCCATGAAGGACTTGCCTCACTAGCGGTAGATCTTCACGAAGTAGGCAATCTCATTGCCCTTACAAACTCCTTGGTTCAACTCCACAATCTTGTCGGAGGCTCCCAAGTAACACCTAGCGGTAGATCTTCACGAAGTAGGCAATTTTTTAGGACTTTCCTCTTTGAGGTGGCCTCTTCCTCAATAGCCACATAGTCCTCATCCTCAGAATCTGAGGTTTTCTTCTTTCTGGTCCTGGTGGCTGCCTTAGGCAAGTTTCTGGGTGTGCTCCTACTTCCATCATCTGAGCTACTAGAGGGACTAGTGCCCTCACTCATCTGAACCTGCTCCTCAGATTTGTTCTGACTGTGACTCTGATCTGACATGATGCAAACAATGACAGCAGACCCTGTGAATATATTATAGATGAGGTAGAGTGAATGAGCATCACAAAGTGCAGAGGTTTTTGCAAAAGAATGAATCAAAAACTTAGTTTTAGTTTTCCACAGAAAGCATTTCGGATCTACCAATTTGCAATCTCGGTGATACCGAAGCAGCTGTTGGAACCTAAACTAGTGAACTCGGTCGGACCGAGTCATAGTTCGGTGGCACCGAGACTGCTAGGTTTTCACAAAGACTCGAACTCGGTCACACCGATTTGCAATTCTCGGTCAAACCGAGAATCACATGTGCAATGGCCTGATCCAAATCGGTGGAACCGATTTCAACAACTCGGTCGGACCGAGATGGTTTCGGCGGAAACCTAACCCTAAATTTTCAGTCCTCATCAAAACTATGGAGTGTTTTCATTGGATAGAGTGATCTCAATCGTGGCAAGATAGATGGCAAAACAATGTGCTGGGGGATAGGACTGAGAATAGCACAAAGATCAAGTCCATACGCTAGTTCGGCGATGGACTTGCTACGGCGTCAACGGCGGAGATGATCCCATTGACGGCGGCGGAGACCAGCGACTGGAGGCGGCTGGCAACGAGGAGGACGATCCGGAGACCCAGTGAGGCAGAGTAGGCTGAGTGCGAGCGAAGAGATTCGGAAAGTTTTCCAAATTTTGGCCCGTGGGTATATATAGCCTGACCCTGTCGGTGTGACCGAGTGGAACAACTCGGTGGCACTGAGATGCATAACTGCAAGCAGTTACTGCAACTCGGTGTGACCGAAAATTTCAAATCGGTTGCATCGAGATTAAAAACCTATATCGACTTAGTGATCTCGGTATGACCAAAATGGATGAATCGGTCAGACCGAAACACACAAAGAAGTTTTGGAAGTTCAAGTCTATGACGAATCGGGGACTCCGAGTGCTCCTCACATAGAGTGGTTCGAATCTGACTTGATCAAACTTTGTGATGCAGCATGAATAGTGTTTGAGACGAGAAGAGCATAGATAGCTAGTGAAGGTTCCTAGGCATTCTTGTCCATCCACTTGGCAAGAGAAAAAGAAACCAACCAATCAAAACAACAAGTGGATGTCCTCGAATAAGTAAATCATGCAACCAACATGCTCACACAATAAAAATGACAAATGAAATATGTGGCAAAGCATGCACAAACAATTCTAGCATCTATCAAGAAATTGGCGATGACTAGGTCATCTATATATGAGTATATTGACTTAGGAGTCAAATGAGAACATTTGATCATAGGTCATACTCATCGTTTAAGAACAAGTGGAGTTACCACTTTTACATAAAGCGTTGTTGTGTTCACACCATTAGAGTTGCTTTAGCTCAATTCTTAGAGTAAAGCTCCCCCTAGATGTGAGATCCCTCCTAAGAGGGATGAGCTAACCTTGGGTTTTGTCGATGATGACTTCATGTAGGTGTTGAAGATGTGGATGCTCTAAGTTGATGTAGATCATTCAGAGCTATCCTTTGAAGTGAGTTGCACTTTCAATACCTACATGGGTTAGTCCCACAAGGAACAAACAACGATATCCATAGACATAGAGTGATGCACACACAAGATGATGTCTATGAGAGCATTAGGTTACCTTGTCCCTTGTCTTACCAACAAGAGGGTTCATGACTCCTTGAACTAGTGCAAGATGTGGAAGTTGATTTCACTTGTTCTTGCCAAAATGATAAGAGTGAAGTATGTTGGCGGAGTCACCCTCAAGAACTCTGTAGTTCTTCTTCTTCGGGATCGACACCATCTTGATGGGAATCCTCGAAGTTGTAGCTGTACTTGATGAAGTCGAACTTGATGTAGTCTTGGGAACCCACTTGACCAAGGCCTTAGGATCTTCTTCAAATGCATCAATTTGCTCTTGAAGCTTGTCCTTGCCTTTTTCCTTGTGGTCTTGTGGTGGAAGATCATCTTGAGCTTGTGTCCCTTTGAAAGAAGTAGGATCATACTTCTCTTGTTGAGGAACAAACTTCGTCTTGGGATATTGATCTTCTTCCCACCCAATTCTATTGGCATTGAACTTTCGTTCAAAACCAATACCTTGATTCTTCCGGTGCCTTCCTTGCTTGCGTACAATTTCCTCAAATTGCTCACTCCCAGCAAGGCTCTTGTAAACACCTTTCTCTATGATTCCCTTCAATAAGCTATTTTCTTGCTCAAGTGTAACTTGGCTAAGAGAATCATTAGTGGAATCAAGAGAACTACTAAAAGCAACATATTGGATTTAGCATGATTATTGTTACTACTAGAGGAAGAATCCTTCTTGTTCTTGTTACTAGACTTGACTTGAGGCATGTAAGTGGATAAGAGTAAAGGCTTGGCAATGTAAGAAGAACTTTTCTTGCGAAGATCATCATTGATTGCCTTTAAGAACTCATGCTCTTGCTCAAGATTGAGCTTCTCAAAACGTAATTTCTCATGAGTCCTTAAAAGTTCTCGATGATCTCCTAAGATAGTTTCATGAGCTAACTTAAGAGTGTTTAGTTCTTTAGTTAAAGACTCAATCTTCTCCTTATCATTGTCATTCGTTTTATCTTGATTAGTATGATTAATTGACGTTTCATCATAGTATTCATCACTAGATTTGTCAACAAGTAAATCATCATCACCTAACAAGTCATCTTCATCACTATTGAACTCAACATACTCGGGGTGTGATACCTTTGGACCTTTGGCCATGAAGCATCTTCCAATTCCTTCATTTGGTGAATCAAATATGTCGTAGGAGTTCGTTGACACAAGAGCTAGACCGGCAACACCTTCATCTTGAGTATATTGGGAGTCGGAGTGATAGCTTCTCTCGGAGTGATTGTCGGAGCCGGAGCCGGATACCCATTCACCAACATGGGCTTGATGTCTTTGTTTTGTGTAGCTCCTTGATGACTTGTCCTTCCTTTCGGAATCCTTGCTTCTCCGGGATGTTCTTCGTTCATAACGATCATCTCTACTCCTTCTCTCTCTTGATGGTGATTCTTCTCTTCTACTTCTTCTTTTTGGAGAATCTTCTCTTCTCTTGTAGGGTGTCGTACACTTATTGGAATAGTGTCTGGGTCTTCCACAATTGTAGCTGTTTCGCTCTTGACTAGAAGATCTTTTGTCATTGTAGGACCTTGACTTGGAACTTCTCTCTTTGCTTCTACTCTTGTAGAACTTGTTGAAGTTCTTCACCATTAGGCTCAATTCTTCATTGAAGGTTTGTTTCTTACTTGATGATGTGGGAGCTTCACATGAGGCTTTGTAAGCACTACTTGACTTGTTATGGAGCTCCTCCTTATCCTTGAGTGACATCTCATGAACAACAATTCTTCCAATGACTTCTGTTGGGTTGAGATCTTTGTAATTTGGCATCATTTGGATCAATGTGCATACGGTACCATATTTTCCATCCAAGGCTCTTAGGATCTTATTGATGATGAATTTGTCGGTCATCTCTTCACTTCCTAAGCCGGCAATCTCATTTGTGATAAGAGCATGCCTAGAGTACATTTCAGCGACACCTTCACCATCCTTCATTTTGAACTTGTCAAGTTGACTTTGAAGCACATCCAACTTGGATTCCTTGACAGAGTCAGTCCCTTCGTGCATATCAATCAAAGTATCCCAAATTTCCTTTGCATTCTCAATACGGATGATTTTGTTGAATTCTTCGGGGCACAATCCGTCAAAAAGGATATCACAAGCTTGAGCATTGTATTGTAGAATCTTCAACTCTTCCGCGGTAGCTTCACGGTTCGGTTCTCTCCCATCAAAGAATTCACCTTGCAAGCCAATACACACAATAGCCCAAACGGCGGGGTTATGTCCAAGAATATGCATTTTCACCTTATGCTTCCAACTAGAAAAATTAGTACCATCAAAGTAAGGACCTCTACGGTGGTAATTTCCCTCGCTAGAAGCCATACTCTCCTAGGTTGTGAAACCAAGGCTATGACCACCAAAAGCTATGGAAATCAAAGAAAATGGAGACCAAAGCTCTGATACCACTTGTAGGATCAAAAGTATGTCTAGAGGGGGGTGTTTAGACTACTTGACCAAATAAAAATCTAGCCTTTTCCCAATTTTAGTTCTTGGCGGATTTTAGCAACTTTGGACAAGTCAAGCAGTCTTAACACAATTCAAGCAAGCATGCAAAGAGTATATGAGCAGGGGAAAGTAAAGCATGCAACTTGCAAGAATGTAAAGGGAAGGGTTTGGAGGATTCAAACGCAATTGGAGACACGGATGTTTTTGTCATGGTTCCGATAGGTGGTGCTATCGTACATCCACGTTGATGGAGACTTCAACCCACGAAGGGTAATGGTTGCGCGAGTCCACGGAGGGCTCCACCCATGAAGGGTCCACGAAGAAGCAACCTTGTCTATCCCACCATGGCCATCGCCCACGAAGGACTTGCCTCACTAGCGGTAGATCTTCACGAAGTAGGTGATCTCCTTGCCCTTACAAACTCCTTGGTTCAACTCCACAATCTTGTCGGAGGCTCCCAAGTGACACCTAGCCAATCTAGGAGACACCACTCTCCAAGAAGTAACAAATGGTGTGTTGATGATGAACTCCTTGCTCTTGTGCTTCAAATGATAGTCTCCCCAACACTCAACTCTCTCTCACAGGATTTGGATTTGGTGGAAAGAAGATTTGAGTGGAAAGCAACTTGGGGAAGGCTAGAGATCAAGATTCATATGGTAGGAATGGAATATCTTGGTCTCAACACAAGTGTAGGTGGTTCTCTCTCAGAAAAAGTAAGTTGGAAGTGTAGGTTCGTTCTGATGGCTCTCTCCACGAATGAAGAGGTGCTGGAGGGGTATATATAGCCTCCACACAAAATCTAACCGTTACACATAACTTCCCAAACTCGGTGGGACCGAATGGTTAAACTCGGTCGGACTGATTCAGCAAAGCTAGTGACCGTTAGGGTTTTTGGTGGGACCGACATGCAACTCGGTAGGACCGATATGATTAGGGTTAGGGCATAACGTAATCTCGGTGTTAATGATTACACAAACTCAGTGAGACCGATTTTGGTAATAAGCTAACCAGAGAGTTGGTCAGGTAAACTCGGTGGGACCGATCGCTCATTTCGGTGAGACCGAAACGTTATGAAGGGAAAACAGAGTGTTTACATTGCAATCTTGGTGGGACCGATCGCTCATCTCGGTGAGACCGAAATGTTACGAAGGGAAACAAAGAGATTACAACCCCATCTCGGTGAGACCGAGATCCCTATCGGTGAGACCGATTTTCCTAGGGTTTGTGGCAGTGGCTATGACATTTGAAACTCGGTGGCGCCGAATAGGAAGAATCAGTGGGGCCGAGTTTGACTTTTGGTTTAGGTCATATGTGGATGTGAGAAAGTAGTTGAGGGTTTTGGAGCATATCACTAAGAATTTTGAGCAAGAACCTCATTAAGCAACACCTCATCCCTCCTTGATAGTATTGGCTTTTCCTATAGAGTCAATGTGATCTTGGATCACTAAAATGGAAAATGTAGAGTCTTGAGCTTTGATCTTGAGCCAATCCTTTGTCCTTAGCATTCTGAGGGGTCCACTTTTCTCATCCATGACATGCCAATCATTGAGCTTTCCTGAGATATTAATCTTGAAATAGCATTAGCTCAATGAGCTATATGTTGTTAGGAATTACCAAAACCACCTAGGGATAGTTGCACTTTCAATCTCCCCCTTTTTCGTAATTGATGACAACATATAGATCAAAGCTTCGACAAATGATAATAAGAGTGAAAAACATTGTCACTTTGAGAAGTATGTGAAAAGCAAGAGCTCCCCCTAAATTTGTGCATAGCTTAAGATTTGCTTTGGACTGCAAATGCACAAAGAGTTAGGATCATGGGTTACTCTTCCATGTCACATACATCTTGGTGGAGCGCTCAGAATGATAATAATTAAAATACATGCACTCATCACCAAGTAAAGTGAATGATCATATGGAATATAAAAGGATAATGTCATCCAACAAGCATAAAGGTAGCATATGATCAAACACATGATCATCTAAGCAAGCACAAAGTATAAAGTATCTCAACCAAGCAAATAATAAAGTTCAACCACCAAGGAAAACGCAAGAGAGAACAAAAGCAACACACTCTCTTGAAGCCTATGATCTATACATTATCTCCCCCTTTGGCAATAAGTTACCAAAAAGTTCATAAAAATGCATAGTGCTAATCGACTCTCAGGCTTGGTCTTCAGGTGGTGGTGTAGACAGAACTCCAAGGACAAAGGCGTCAGTTGATGTAGATGGAGCTGGTGGAGTAGGTGCTGGAGCTGGTGGCACTGAAGCTGTAGCTGGTGCAGATGAAGTTGCTCTGGTGTCTGTGACAGGCACTATAGCAGACCTCTGACCTCGGGGCACTCTAGCAAAAGCATCAGTGGTTGTCTTGCCCTTCTTCTCCTGCACTTCATCCTAAAGTTGCTCAACGACTCACTGAATCTCAGTGACCTTCACATCTAATTCATAGAACTTCTACTCCATGATCCTCTCCAAGCTCTCCTGGTTTTGAGTCAGGGTAGCCAGTCCCTTCTCAATCCTCAGAGTAGAGGCAATCAAGTAGCCAAGCTGATCTGTCTTGCTCTTCAGAAGATACTGAGATGCCTCATCCATGGTTGGCATCTTTGCAGCCTTTTCAGCCCTTGCCTTCTCCTTCTTGGCTTGTGCGTGCATAGAAGATGGTTCATTTTCATCCATCACCATAGTGTTGTCCTCAAAGTCTGGATAGATGGGCAGGTGCTCCTTATCCAGCAGATATGTGCCAGTGCCCATCTTGGAGTTGATCAGCTCCTGGATCTGTGGGGCATACCCACAACTTCTCTTCTGATCTGAAGCTGTCCTCTTTATGATTTTCACAATTAGGCTCATGACTTTGAACTTTTGAGGAACATCAAAAATGTGCAGCAAGTTGATGGAGTGACCTCTGATCATCTTGTGATCACCTAACTTTCGCTAAAGAGTGTGCCTGAGGATCCATTTGATTGTTGGAAAGCCTGACAGAAGGTAATGTACTGATCCAAACTTGTGTGTCTCAAGAGCAGCATCTGGGATCTCTTTGTGCATGTGTGCCATGGTGTTGTGATCCTTCTTCTTCTTGGCATCGACATCCAAGTCATCTTCTTGTTATTCTGGGGCATTGATCAACTGAGCCCATTTTGCAACTGTTGACTGGTACCTAGTGCCTTCAGACATCCAGAAAATCCTTCCATCTGGGTAGAAGTGCATTGTGGAGTAGAACTGCATGATGAGCTCATCATTCCACTTTGTGAGCTTTTGAGCCACCAACTCATCGACTCCACACGCCTAGAAGCTGTCATATACACCAGGGAAGTAATCCTCATTTTCCTTAATGAATTTCCAATCAACCCATCTCATGTCACACACTATTGGCTTCTTGTCAAGCAACACTGTCTCATAGAAGTCCTGTTGTTCCTTGGTATGAACCTGTAGTCCACAGCAGTTCTTCTTCTGGTGTCATATGGTCTGACTCCCTCCATAGCCTCAATCCTGAATCCTTCCTTATCTTCATGTTCTCAGCTACTGGATGAGCATCATTGTGGTCTGGAATTTTTGGCTTCAACTTCCTCAAGACATGTGACTCATCATCTTCTTCTTCCATTGCAGCTTCGGGCATTGGGGCCTTGTTCTTCTCCTTAGCGGGGATGTTCCTGGTGCTCCTCTTTGGTTTTGGCTTTGGAGCTGGAGCAGCAGTCTTAGGGACAGTCTTAGGCTTAGATGGAATAGCCCCTGCCCTTATAGCATCTCCCATAAGCTTTTGAGCTTTGGGTGCTGGTGCTGCATCCTCTTCCTCTTCCTCTTCTTTAGAGTCTTCCATTATTGAAGATCTCCCAAGCACTCTGGAAGTGGTCTTCTTGACCCTCTCTTTCCTTTTCTTTTCTGCCACAACCTCCTCTTTGGGTGCAGATCCCAAAGTCTCTTGAGTGAATGTTCTGGCTTTTGACATGGGAGCTCTCTTGGCAGGAACCTTTTGTTTCATCTCTGGCTTAGTGGCAGCAAATGTGCCATATTAATTTTTTAGGACTTTCCTCTTTGAGGTGGCCTCTTCCTCAATAGCCACATAGTCCTCATCCTCAGAATCTGAGGTTTTCTTCTTTCTGGTCCTGGTGGCTGCCTTAGGCAAGTTGCTGGGTGTGCTCCTACTTCCATCATCTGAGCTACTGGAGGGACAAGTGCCCTCACTCATCTGAACCTGCTCCTCAGATTTGTTCTAATTGTGACTCTGATCTGACATGATGCAAACACTCACAGCAGACCCCGTGAATATATTATAGATGAGGTAGAGTGAATGAGCATCACAAAGTGCAGAGGTTTTTGCAAAAGAATGAATCAAAAACTTAGTTTTAGTTTTCCACAGAAAGCATTTCGGATCTACCAATTTGCAATCTCGGTGATACCGAAGCAGCTATTGGAACCTAAACTAGTGAACTCGGTCAGACCGAGTCATAGTTCGGTGGCACCGAGACTGCTAGGTTTTCACAAAGACTCGAACTCGGTCACACCGATTTGCAATTCTCGGTCAAACCGAGAATCACATGTGCAATGGCCTGATCCAAATCGGTGGAACCGATTTCAACAACTCGGTCGGACCGAGATGGTTTCGGCGGAAACCTAACCCTAAATTTTCAGTCCTCATCAAAACTACGGAGTGTTTTCATTGGATAGAGTGATCTCAATCGTGGCAAGATAGATGGCAAAACAATGTGCTGGGGGATCGGACTGAGAACAGCACAAAGATCAAGTCCATACGCTAGTTCGGCGATGGACTTGCTACGGCGTCAACGGTGGAGATGATCCCGTTGACGGCGGCAGAGACCAGCGACTGGAGGCGGCTGGCGATGAGGAGGACGATCCAGAGAGCGAGCGAAGAGATTCACAAAGTTTTCCAAATTTTGGCCCGTGGGTATATATAGCCTGACCCTGTCAGTGTGACCGAGTGGAACAACTCGGTGGCACTGAGATGCATAACTGCAAGCAGTTACTGCAACTCGGTGTGACCGAAAAGTTCAAATCGGTTGCACCGAGATTAAAAACCTATATGGACTTAGTGATCTCGGTATGACCAAAATGGATGAATCAGTCAGACCAAAACGCACAAAGAAGTTTTGGAAGTTCAAGTCTATGACGAATCGGGGACTCCGAGTGCTCCTCACATAGAGTGGTTCGAATCTGATTTGATCAAACTTTGTGATGCAGCATGAATAGTGTTTGAGACGAGAAGAGCATAGATAGTTAGTGAAGGTTCTTAGGCATTCTTGTCCATCCACTTGGCAAGAGAAAAGGAAACCAACCAATCAAAACAACAAGTGGATGTCCTCGAATAAGTAAATCATGCAACCAACATGCTCACACAATAAAAATGACAAATGAAATATGTGGCAAAGCATGCACAAACAATTCTAGCATCTATCAAGAAATTGGCGATGACTAGGTCATCTATATATGAGTATATTGACTTAGGAGTCAAATGAGAACATTTGATCATAGGTCATACTCATCGTTTAGGAACAAGTGGAGTTACCACTTTTACATAAAGCGTTGTTGTGTTCACACCATTAGAGTTGCTTTAGCTCAATTCTAAGAGTAAAGCTCCCCCTAGATGTGAGATCCCCCCTAAGAGGGATGAACTAACCTTGGGTTTTGTCGATGATGACTTCATGTAGGTGTTGAAGATGTGGATGCTCTAAGTTGATGTAGATCATTCAGAGCTATCCTTTGAAGTGAGTTGCGCTTTCAATACCTACATGGGTTAGTCCCACAAGGAACAAACAACGATATCCATAGACAGAGAGTGATGCACACACAAGATGATGTCTATGAGAGCATTAGGTTACCTTGTCCCTTGTCTTACCAACAAGAGGGTTCATGACTCCTTGAACTAGTGCAAGATGTGGAAGTTGATTTCACTTGTTCTTGCCAAAATGATAAGAGTGAAGTATGTTGGCGGAGTCACCCTCAAGAACTCTCTAGTTCTTCTTCTTCGGGATCCACACCATCTTGATGGGAATCCTCGAAGTTGTAGCTGTACTTGATGAAGTCGAACTTGATGTAGTCTTGGGAACCCACTTGACCAAGGCCTTAGGATCTTCTTCAAATGCATCAATTTTCTCTTGAAGCTTGTCCTTGCCTTTTTCCTTGTGGTCTTGTGGTGGAAGATCATCTTGAGCTTGTGTCCCTTTGAAAGAAGTAGGATCATACTTCTCTTATTGAGGAACAAACTTCGTCTTGGGATATTGATCTTCTTCCCACCCAACTCCATTGGCATTGAACTTTCGTTCAAAACCAATACCTTGATTCTTCCGGTGCCTTCCTTGCTTGCGTACAATTTCCTCAAATTGCTTACTCCCGGCAAGGCTCTTGTAAACACCTTTCTCTATGATTCCCTTCAATAAGCTATTTTCTTGCTCAAGTGTAACTTGGCTAAGAGAATCATTAGTGGAATCAAGAGAACTACTAAAAGCAACAATATTGGATTTAGCATGATTATTGTTACTACTAGAGGAAGAATCCTTCTTGTTCTTGTTACTAGACTTGACTTGAGGCATGTAAGTGGATAAGAGTAAACGCTTGGCAATGTAAGAAGAACTTTTCTTGCGAAGATCATCATTGATTGCCTTTAAGAACTCATGCTCTTGCTCAAGATTGAGCTTCTCAAAACATAATTTCTCATGAGTCCTTAAAAGTTCTCGATGATCTCCTAAGATAGTTTCATGAGCTAACTTAAGAGTGTTTAGTTCTTTAGTTAAAGACTCAATCTTCTCCTTATCATTGTCATTCGTTTTATCTTGATTAGCATGATTAATTGACGTTTCATCATAGTATTCATCACTAGATTTGTCAACAAGTAAATCATCATCACCTAACAAGTCATCTTCATCACTATTGAAATCAACATACTCGGGGTGTGATAACTTTGGACCTTTGGCCATGAAGCATCTTCCAATTCCTTCATTTGGTGAATCAAATATGTCGTAGGAGTTGGTTGACACAAGAGCTAGACCGGCAACACCTTCATCTTGAGTATATTGGGAGTCGGAGTGATAGCTTCTCTCGGAGTGATTGTCGGAGTCGGAGCCGGATACCCATTCACCAACATGAGCTTGATGTCTTTGTTTTGTGTAGCTCCTTGATGACTTGTCCTTCCTTTCGGAATCCTTGCTTCTCCGGGATGTTCTTCGTTCATAACGATCATCTCTACTCCTTCTCTCTCTTGATGGTGATTCTTCTCTTCTACTTCTTCTTTTTGGAGAATCTTCTCTTCTCTTGTAGGGTGTCGTACACTCATTGGAATAGTGTCTGGGTCTTCCACAATTGTAGCTGTTTCGCTCTTGACTAGAAGATCTTTTGTCATTGTAGGACCTTGACTTGGAACTTCTCTCTTTGCTTCTACTCTTGTAGAACTTGTTTAAGTTCTTCACCATTAGGCTCAATTCTTCGTTGAAGGTTTGTTTCTTACTTGATGATGTGGGAGCTTCACATGAGGCTTTGTAAGCACTACTTGACTTGTTATGGAGCTCCTCCTTATCCTTGAGTGACATCTCATGAACAACAATTCTTCCAATGACTTCTGTTGGGTTGAGATCTTTGTAATTTGGCATCATTTGGATCAATGTGCATACGGTATCATATTTTCCATCCAAGGCTCTTAGGATCTTCTTGATGATGAATTTGTCGGTCATCTCTTCACTTCCTAAGCCGGCAATCTCATTTGTGATAAGAGCATGCCTAGAGTACATTTCAGCGACACCTTCACCATCCTTCATTTTGAACTTGTCAAGTTGACTTTGAAGCACATCCAACTTGGATTCCTTGACAGAGTCAGTACCTTCGTGCATATCAATCAAAGTATCCCAAATTTCCTTTGCATTCTCAATACGGATGATTTTGTTGAATTCTTCGGGGCACAATCCGTCGAAAAGGATATCACAAGCTTGAGCATTGTATTGTAGAATCTTCAACTCTTCCGCGGTAGCTTCACGGTTCGGTTCTCTCCCATCAAAGAATTCACCTTGCAAGCCAATACACACAATAGCCCAAACGGCGGGGTTATGTCCAAGAATATGCATTTTCACCTTATGCTTCCAACTAGAAAAATTAGTACCATCAAAGTAAGGACCTCTACGGTGGTAATTTCCCTCGCTAGAAGCCATACTCTCCTAGGTTGTGAAACCAAGGCTATGACCACCAAAAGCTATGGAAATCAAAGAAAATGGAGACCAAAGCTCTGATACCACTTGTAGGATCAAAAGTATGTCTATAGGGGGGTGTTTAGACTACTTGACCAAATAAAAATCTAGCCTTTTCCCAATTTTAGTTCTTGGCAGATTTTAGCAACTTTGGACAAGTCAAGCAGTCTTAACACAATTCAAGCAAGCATGCAAAGAGTATATGAGTAGGGGAAAGTAAATCATGCAACTTGCAAGAATGTAAAGGGAAGGGTTTGGAGGATTCAAACGCAATTGGAGACACGGATGTTTTTGTCATGGTTCCGATAGGTGGTGCTATCATACATCCATGTTGATGGAGACTTCAACCCACGAAGGGTAATGGTTGCGCGAGTCCACGGAGGGCTCCACCCATGAAGGGTCCACGAAGAAGCAACCTTGTCTATCCCACCATGGCCATCGCCCACGAAGGACTTGCCTCACTAGCGGTAGATCTTCACGAAGTAGGTGATCTCCTTGCCCTTACAAACTCCTTGGTTCAACTCCACAATCTTGTCGGAGGCTCCCAAGTGACACCTAGCCAATCTAGGAGACACCACTCTCCAAGAAGTAACAAATGGTGTGTTGATGATGAATTCCTTGCTCTTGTGCTTCAAATGATAGTCTCCCCAACACTCAACTCTCTCTCATAGGATTTGGATTTGGTGGAAAGAAGATTTGAGTGGAAAGCAACTTGGGGAAGGCTAGAGATCAAGATTCATATGGTAGGAATGGAATATCTTGGTCTCAACACAAGTGTAGGTGGTTCTCTCTCAGAAAAAGTAAGTTGGAAGTGTAGGTTCGTTCTGATGGCTCTCTCCACGAATGAAGAGGTGCTGGAGGGGTATATATAGCCTCCACACAAAATCTAACCGTTACACATAACTTCCCAAACTCGGTGGGACCGAATGGTTAAACTCGGTCGGACTGATTCAGCAAAGCTAGTGACCGTTAGGGTTTTTGGTGGGACCGACATGCAACTCGGTAGGACCGATATGATTAGGGTTAGGGCATAACGTAATCTCGGTGTTAATGATTACACAAACTCAGTGAGACCGATTTTGGTAATAAGCTAACCAGAGAGTTGGTCAGGTAAACTCGGTGGGACCGATCGCTCATTTCGGTGAGACTGAAACGTTATGAAGGGAAAACAGAGTGTTTACATTGCAATCTTGGTGGGACCGATCGCTCATCTCGGTGAGACCGAAATGTTACGAAGGGAAACAAAGAGATTACAACCCCATCTCGGTGAGACCGAGATCCCTATCGGTGAGACCGATTTTCCTAGGGTTTGTGGCAGTGGCTATGACATTTGAAACTCGGTGGCGCCGAATAGGAAGAATCGGTGGGGCCGAGTTTGACTTTTGGTTTAGGTCATATGTGGATGTGAGAAAGTAGTTGAGGGTTTTGGAGCATATCACTAAGAATTTTGAGCAAGAACCTCATTAAGCAACACCTCATCCCTCCTTGATAGTATTGGCTTTTCCTATAGACTCAATGTGATCTTGGATCACTAAAATGGAAAATGTAGAGTCTTGAGCTTTGATCTTGAGCCAATCCTTTGTCCTTAGCATTTTGAGGGGTCCACTTTTCTCATCCATGCCATGCCAATCATTGAGCTTTCCTGAGATATTAATCTTGAAATAGCATTAGCTCAATGAGCTATATGTTGTTAGGAATTACCAAAACCACCTAGGGATAGTTGCACTTTCACCCTGGTCCTCTCCCCAAATATTGAGTGGGAAGGGAGCCAACAAAGGCCAATTCGAAAGGGGACAGCTAGTACAGCTTATCCTGACAAAAGTGGTCTTCGCCTGCCAAAGGCTCTGGTGGTGACGCCGTCTTGGGATCCATGGTGACCTCCATCTTGTCGTTCTACTGGTCTTGGTCTTGTTGTACCGATATGGAAACCTTTGCTTGACGCCTCGGTACTCCGCGCCTGCACCAGCTTCCTTAGCACCAAAGAGGAAACAAGGACAATGTGCGCGCTGGCGCCCGCCTGGCGCCCGCTAGGCCTTGGTCTTCATGGCTCATGTCATCCGAACCTCACGAGGTTTTCCTGGCCTTCATCTCTCAACCCCTCACGAGCCAGCCTAGTGAGGCCGCTCCTGAGGAGGTCTTGTGTCGTCCGCCTTGCGAGGCTTGGCCCCTCGCGAGGGTCTTGAGTCCTTGCTAGTGAAGATGGGCCGTAGGGGGCCGCTCGCAGAGCCACGCCGTGGGCCGCATGCAGGCAAGTCTGGGGATCCATGTTCCCAGAACACCAAAAGTACCTGCCTAAATGAATATGGAACAAAGGATTTGCAGGCAAAGTAATAATCTGACAAGTACCCTGACTGAACACTAGGTTATAGAGGAGCCTCTTGTCATCATCTTTAGAAATGAAATCATGTGCTACCATACTATTATAGTCCAAATATCTCGTGGGTAGCAGCATTTCCTCCCTCTCATCTAGCCTAATGGGTATCTCAAAACGTTTAGCAAGGCGGGAGGCATAGATACCTCCAAAGATAGGACCCCTCGAACGGTTTAAGCTCAACTATCGAGCAACAATGGCGCCCAAACTAAAATTCGGTCACAAAGTAAAGTATGGTGCAAAATAGCAAGGTCAGGGGCACTAAGGCCTCCACTCTCCCCACAACCAATCAAACATCTCCCCGCAATTAATGAATAATAGCGTAAAATGGGAAAATGTAAGCTGGCCACTCTCCCTTCCGACACCCCTCTCTCTTCCCCTACGGTAACTTCATCAATAAAATCTTCCATATCTCTAGGACGTGGTTCACTGACGCTACCCTCATAAGGCAATTTGCAGACCTTGCAAAAATCATAAAGCGTCATCTTCTTATGGTCATCATATAAATAAAATTGTACCGTGGGTGGTGATATCCTAGCATGAAAGTGAAAATTTTGCATGAAGGTATTAGTGAGTAGGAGGTAATGGTCACACTCATCATGGAGGAAGTCGGTGATGCCAGCATTCTCCGCCAAATAATAGAAATCCTCATAAATTCTGGCTGCCCTCAAGAATGCATCACTTGGCCATTCACACGATGGAACCTCTGTAGTGCGAGGAAGGTTGTACTTGGTCTTCTTCTTCTCTTCATTTTCATTTTCCTTTGAACCCCGGCTTGAAGAACCCCTTAACCATCTCTTCATCATTTCTTTATTTTTCTGTGAAAATTTCTGAATTTTTTAGTGACTCAAAATAAAAGTGAACAGAACTCAATAAAATTGATAACAACTACTCCCACAAGTGCCTAGAGGCTATATCATGCATCAAAACTACTTTGGACCATATAAATTTGACATGCAAGCTCAAGAACAAGGTCACCACAGCAGCAAATATTTGCAATATATGAAGCACTAGAACAAAAACTAATTGGACCGTTGGAGGAGTCACATACTAATGAACAATCCCCCAAAACAGTTTTGAAAATGGAGCTTTGCACAAGGAGATCAAAAATAGTAGCAAGATGATCAAGAACACGGGTATGAGCAACAGGATGATTTTTTCTGGAGGAAGACAAAGTGGATGGGTGCTGGAATAAGTGAGGGGGGGCCACGTGGGACCCACAAGCCACAAGGGCGCGCCCAGGGGGGTGGGCATGCCCCCAGGGCTTGGCAACCCCCTAGTGTGTTCTCAGTGCAAAAATTCTCAAATATTGTATATAAAATCATACTAAATTTTCAGGGTATTTGGAGAACTTTTATTTTCGGCACATTTTTTATTGCACGGATAATTCAGAAAACAGACAAATAACACTATTCTTGCTTTATTTATTCTAAATAACAGAAAGAAAAAGTGGGTATAGAAAGTTGTGTTTTCTAAATTCATCATCTCACACCCATCGAAAGGAATCCATTAACAAGGTTGATCAAGTCTTATTAACAAACTTCTTCTGAGTGACATGAAACCGGAAATTTTTTGAATAGCACTAGGTTACCTCAACGGGGATATGCATGTCCCCAACAATAAGAATATCGTATTTCCTTTTGATAGTAGGAAGAGGGAATTCAAAACCTCCAATAGCAATAGTTGAAATATTTCCAATAGAATTGATGCTATTCACTTGAGGTTGTTTCTTCGGAAAGTGTACCATATGCTCATTACCATTAACATGAAAAGTGATATTGCCCTTGTTGCAATCAATAACAGCCCCTGCAGTATTCAAAATGGGACTTGCAAGGATGATCGACATACTATCGTCCTCGGGAATATCAAGAATAACAAAGTCTGTAAAGATAGTAATGTTTGCAACTATGACAGGCACATCCAAACAAATACCGATGGGTATAGCAGTTGATTTATCAGCCATTTGCAAAGAGATTTCAGTAGGTGTCAACTTATTCAATTGAAGTCTATGATAAAAAGAGAATGTCATAACACTAACACCGGCTCCCAAATCACATAAAGCAGTTTTAACATAGTTTCTTTTAATGGAGCATGGTATAGTTGGTATTCCTGGATCTCCAAGTTTCTTTGGTATTCCACCCTTAAAAGTATAATTAGCAAGCAAGGAGGAAAATTTTGATTCCGGTATCTTTCTTTTATTACTGACAATTTCTATCATATACTTACCATAAGGAGACATTTTTAAAATAGCAGTCAAACGCATACGCAAAAAGACAGGTCTAATCATTTCAACAAAGCGCTCAAAATCATCATCATCCTTCTCTGGGATGATTTAGGAGGAAATGGCATGGGTTTCTGAACCCATGATTCTCTTTCTTTACCATGCTTCCTAGCAACGAAGTCTCTCGTATCATAACATTTATTCTTAGGTTGTCAGTTATCAAGATCAACAGCAGGTTCAATCACCACATCATTATCATTACTAGGTTGAGCATCAACATGAACATCATCATTAACATTATCACTAGGTTCATGCTCATTACCAGATTGTGTCTCAACATTAGAAATAGAAATATCATTTGGGTTCTCAGGTGTGTCTATAACAGGTTCACTAGAAGCATGCAGATTCCTATCAGTTTTCCTTTTCTTTTTATTAGAAGGACTAGGTGCATCGGTATTAACTCTATGAGAATCTTTCTCAATTCTCTTCGGATGGCCCTTAGGATACAAAGGTTCCTAAGTCATTTTACCACCTCTAGTGATAACTCTAACAGCGTGATCATTGTTCTTACTATTCATCTCATTTAGCAAATCGTCATGTGCCTTAAGTACTTGTTCTACTTGAGTTTTTACCATAGAAGCATGTTACTGATAAAGCTTAAGATCATTAACCGTTCTACACATATAATCACCCAAGCGTTCAAGCATATAAGCATTACGTTTCAATTGTCTACTAACATAAGCATTGAAGTTTTCTTGTTTAACAATAAAGTTATCAAATTCATCCAAGCATTGACTAGCAGACTTATTATAAGGAATATCACCTTCATCAAATATATAGAGAGAATTCACCTCTACTACCTATGTCGGAGCATTAAGACCAGGTATTTCTTCAATAGGTGGTAAATTCTTAACATCTTCAGCTTTAATACCTTTTTTCATAGATTTCTTTGCCTCTTGCATATCTTCAGGACTGAGAAATAGAGTACTTATTTTCTTCCGAGTTGGCTTAGGAGATGGTTCGGGAAAAGTCCAATCATTATCATTGCTCAATATATTATTCAATAGTTTTTTAGCTTGCTCAATAGTCCGTTCCCTGAAAACACAACCAACACAACTATCTAGGTGGTCCCTAGAAGAATCGGTTAGTACATTATAAAAGATATCAAGTATTTCTTTTTTTTCTTGAGAGGATGATCAGGAAAAGCATTAAGTAATTGGAGAAGCCTCCCCCAAGCTTGTGGGAGACTCTCTTCTTCAGTTTGCACAAGGTTAAATATTTCCTATAAAGCAGCGTGTTTCTTATGAGCTGAAAAATATTTTTCAGAGAAGTAATATATCATATCCTGGGGACTACGCACACAACCAGGAGCAAGACAATTAAACCATATCTTAGCATCACCCTTTAAGGAGAAAGGAAACAATTTAAGAATATAGTAATAGCGATTTTTTCCTGATGAGGCAATAGGGTGGCTATATCATTCAATTTAGTAAGATGTGCCGCAATAGTTTCATATTCATAACCATGGAAATGATCAGATTCAACCAAAGCAATTAACTCAGGATCGACAGAGAATTCATAATCCTTTTCAGTAACAAAGATAGATGAAGTGGCAAACTTAGGATCATATTGCATTCTAGCATTCACAGATTTTCCTTTCAGCTTAACTAACTGTTTGTTAAGATCATCTATATCATTGCAAGCAAAAAAGTCTCTAGCAGTTTCTTCATCCATAATATAACCCTCGGGTACCTTAGGCAATACATATCTAGGGGGAGAATCGTAATCTTTAGTTTCAATAATTTCATTAGTTTCGGTAATTTCATTCTCTCTAGCCCTAGCAAGATGTTCATAAAGAAATTCACCTAGTGGCACAATATTATCAAGCAAAGAAGTAGTATCATCATAAGCATCACGCATAGTAGAAGTGGCATCATCAATAACATGCGACATATCAAAATCAATATCAGGTGTAGGTGTCGCGAGTTTACTCAAAACAGAAGGTGAATCAAGTGCAGAGCTAGATGGCAGTTTCTTACCACTCCTCGTAGTAGAGGGATAGATCTTGGTTTTGTTATCTTGCAAATTCTTCATAGTGATCAACAGATATAAATCCCAGTGACTTAGGGAATAGAGATATGCTCCCTGGCAACGGCGCGAGAAAAAGGTCTTGATAACCCACAAGTATAGGGGATCCTCACAGTTTTCGAGGGTAGAGTATTCAACCCAAATTTATTGCTTCGACACAAGTGGAGCCAAAAAATATTCTCAAGTATTAGCAGCTAAGTTGTCAATTCAACCACACCTGAAATACTTAATATCTGCAGCAAAGTATTTAGTAGCAAAGTAGTATGGAAGTAACGGTAACGGTGGCAAAAGTAACAATAGCAGTTTTGTAAAAATTGTAACAGTGGCAACGGTAAAGTAACATAGCAAAGATTAATATGTGAAAAGCTCATAGGAAATGGATCAGTGATGGATAATTGTGTCAGATGGCATTCATAACGCAACATTTATAACATAGCGTGACAAAGAACTAACTCCTCAAACTACGGTAATCACTAGAAAGAATCCCAACTATTATCACCTTGAGGTATGCGGATCATAACTCGTAATAGGTGTTTACAGCTTGCAAGATCGGATCAAGAACACAAATATATTCATGAAAACATAATAGGTTCAGATCTGAAATCATGGCACTCGGACCCTAGTGACAAGTATTAAGCATAGCAAAGTCATAGCAACATCAATCTCAGAACATAGTGGATACTAGGGATAAAACCCTAACAAACTAACTCGATTACATGATAAATCTCATCCAACCAATCACCGTCCAGCAAGCCTATGATGGAATTACTCACACTCGGCAGTGAGCATCATGAAATTGGTGATGGAGGAAGGATGGTGATGATGATGGCGACGAATCCCCCTCTCCGAAGCCCTGAACGGACTCCGAATCAGCCCTCTCGATGAAGAACAGGAGGCGACGGCTCCGTATCGTAAAACGTGATGAATCCTTCTCCTTGATTTTTTTCTCCACGGATGTGAATATATAGAGTTGGAGGTAGGGGGTTCGTAAAATCAAGGGGGAAATCCGAGGAATCACCCTCGATGGATTCCCACTCGATGTAGTGAACTTGGAGGAATCACCCCCGAAGGGTTCACACTTGAGGTGTTGCATGATACGTCCCCAATGTATCTATAATTTTTGATTGTTCCATGCTGTTATATTATCATTCTTGGATGTTTTATAATCATTTTATATCAATTTTTGTTAATAACCTATTGACATACTGCCAAGTGCCAGTTGCTATTTTTTCCATGTTTTTACATCGCAGGTAATCAATATCAAACGGAGTCCAAACGCAAATAATCTTTTTGTGGATTCTTTTTGGACCAGAAGACATCCAATGGGCCGGAGAAGTGCCTAGGGGTGCTCCGAGGGGAGCACAACCCACCAGGGCGTGCCTGGGGGCCCAGGCGCACCCTTGCGGGTTGTGCCCACCTCAGGTGCCCCCCGAACCGCCTCTTTAATCTATAAATACCCCAATATTCCAGAAACCCTAGGGGAGACTACGAAAATCAATTCCAGCCGCCGCAAGTTCCAGAAACACCAGATCCAATCTAGACACCATCACGGAGGGTTTCATCATGTCCATTGGTGCCTCTCCGATGATGCGTGAGTAGTCTTTTGTAGACCTTCGGGTCTATAGTTAGTAGCTAGATGGCTTCCTCTCTCTCGTTTGATTCTCAATACAATGGTCTCTTGGAGATCCATATGATGTAATTCTTTTGTGGTGTGTTTGTTGGGATCTGATGAACTTTGAGTTTACGATCAGATCTATCTCTCTTTATCCATGAAAGTTATTTGAGTCTTTTGATCTCTTATATGCATGATTTCTCGTAGCCTTGTATTTCTTCTCTGATATTTGGGTTTTGTTTGGCTAACTTGATCTATTTATCTTGCAATGGGAAGAGGTGTTTTGTGATGGGTTCGATCTTACGGTGCTTGATCCAAGTGACAGAAGGGGAACCAACACATATGTATCGTTGCCATTAAGGATAACAAGATGGGGTCTATTTCTACATAAATAGATCTTGTCTACATCATGTCATTGTTCTTATTGCATTACTCCATTTATCCATGAACTTAATACACTAGATGTATGCTGGATAGTGGTCGATGTGTGGAGTAATAGTAGTATATGCAGGCAGGAGTCGGTCTACTAATCTTGGACGTGATGCCTATATAATGATCATTTCCTGGACATTGTCATGATTATTTGAAGTTCTATCAATTGCCCAACAGTAATTTGGTCACCCACAGTTTGCTATTTTTCTCGAGAGAAGCCACTAGAGAAACCTATCTCCCTCGGGTTTCTTCTTTAACTAGATGATACCCCGCGCGTTGTTGCGGGACTTTCTTGCAAATATTTTGATGAGATTTTGCTATATGAATATATATAGAAAATGAGCATATATATGTAAAATAACATAGGTAAGTCCAACATATTTTAGAACATCACTTGGTACCTTAAGTCATCCGCATTTTGATCACCAAGAATTAAGAACTACTATATATCTATACTCAAAATGAATTGGTGATAGCATCATAAAGTTTCCCATCTTGTCTATTGCACTAATAAACTCTAGTTTGTCATTTCTTAATCTTGGAAATGTTTGAGAACAGTAGTACCAAGAACCTGTTGTAAGCATAACATGTATGCTAAGCAACTGTAATAAAAAAACCATGAATGATGAGTGTACCTAACTAAGCAACTGTTAAAAATTTAGGGGGGGGGGGCGCACATATATAGCTACAAAGTTGGAGAAGTGTAATTCAACTCAATTTCAATATTGCAGCCAAGTAAAAAAGCATTTGGCACCGGCATGGTGCAAATATTACAAATGAGAAACGACAAAGAGAGCTATCCAATAGGAACACTTCTATGTCATGCTCCATTGCATACGAAAAATGGGAGTAGCTTCAAAAACTTACGAGTTTAAAATAGTAATATTGTGCTTTGCTAGTTTCCGCAGCTTGTATTTTGAATTTTTTTTATCGGCACAACACATAAGTTTGCATCCAGTTCCAACATCCTATATGAATCCGAAAAATGAATGTGTTATAAAAATGAAAATTCTGTAGTTTATAACATAGCAAATTAAAGAACTGAAGGCGTGCACTTGCAAACAAAAAGATAGACAATGCTTATATCAACAGTGGACTAACCATGCTCCCTTCTCCATCTAGATATATATATATATATATATTAACCTAAAAATGGTGTCAGATAATTTGAAATGGAGTGAGGTACTCTGTCACCTATATACAATAGAAGTACAATAAAATTGTACACAAAAATCAAACATAAGCTTTCTATTTATATTCGAGCGATGTAGTGTTGTCCCTTCAGGTTTTGAATCTCATGAAGTTGCGATTTTAAGGGTGAGCTAAATATCTAAGTCCAATAACACAATTAATATATCCACATTTAGGAAATGATCTATTCATTTGTATGACAAAATTTTACGAACCAAAAAGATACATATCAGGGATGGTGCCTTAGAAGATAGCACTGGAAGGCAGATTAGGAGAACCATTATTTATCGATGTCGCATTCGTCGTTATCTAACTCCCCACACAGATTGGAGAATTAGGGAAATGAAAATAATGTCTGAACCTCCATTTTCTAAATTTTCAAGAAGAAATATGTGTCTAGAAGATCGATGTCCTCGCTTGACTTGATTCCAGCGAGCTTGTCCAGGCTATGATTGCCTATAATATCACTGATGTGACGCACCCTGCGCTAGTTACTACTTCATCGTCACCTCACTTCCCACATGTTTCTTGCTAATAAGGCTTGATGCATATGTATTACATTTAGAGTTTCAGACTGCATGTAATTGTAAGCAAAAAATATAGTAGAAGGGAGCCTCAAAAACAGAATTAATACAGTACTAAATTATCCTGCAACATCAGACATTACATATCGTGCATATATTTTATTCAATCTTATAGACTGTAAAGAATAATAGACCCGCAGAGGATGAATGTAGAGAGAAACTTGCCTCCTTCCTTGCCGTAGCTGACATGCCATCCTCGGACCCTGGTACAGGAGCAGCAGAGCAACTCAGCTTCTGACGTGTGTGCAACCTGAAGCTCAGGCGGCAGGGAAAAGAAGCCGTCCAAAAGCGTGAGAGGCCACGCCCGCCGGTGACCAAATACAATTCGAGGCTGCATGAATTCACCTAAGAATTGGATCTGATTCCTTACATCATCACTATCTGCCTCATTTACTTGAGCCTTAGCACCTCTAGTGTCCTTGCAACAGTGACAGTAGATCATGAATACGGCCATGGCCCATGGACCTGCTCCTTCCCGAGGTCATCCTGCTGGATCCCGCACGAACTAGGGAAACAACTGGGTCTGGGATGGCCACGTCCGCCGCATTCTTTGCATATGCTGGATGTCGCACGAACTGGTGCGGCGATGAGGATGGCAACACCCGCCGCGTTCGATGTCGCCGCTGGCATAGGGAAGGCATGAGGGAGTGGCTGCTGGATCCCGCGCAAACTGGAGCTGCGACGGGGATGGCCGCGTTCGATGCGTCGTCTAGTGCAGCCGACGCGAGGAGCACCCGGGGTCGAGGAACTTCATAAGGGAGCAGCTCTACTGCCGGCTTGGGGAGGCTGTGGCAAAACCGTAAGAGAATCCAAAGCAGAACAACATCGTGAGGCATGGCGAAAGGGTCGGTCCTTTTTTTATCGTTGGGAAATGCATGAGGTGTAATGGATGGGCTTCTGTCGGACTTCTTTTATCGGTTAGTACACTGACTCTTCCGTTACATAAGACCAAAGAGGCCTCTTCGGTTTTCAGAGAGTCGATTCATATGATTCAATGCTAACGTGATAAGTTGCATGGTCAAAATAATTAAGTGTAAATGCTGATGTGGCAAGATTCCTGAGTTGGATAGTCTGCATGTCAAGAGAAATAGGTTAGTGGGGATAAACTATTTAAGTATTATAGATATATTTGCCTTTGCGGTCTATTTTCCTTCGCTTTTATTTTCATATCTATTAAACCAAAAATACAAAAATACCTTGCTGCAATTTATTTTATCTCGCATTCCCGTGTGATCTATCTATCAAATTATTACAACTCTCTTATGTCTGTTTGCCAATTTCTGGCGCCGTTACCCGAAAGGGATTGACAACCCCTTTAATACATCGGGTTGGGAGTATTTGTTATTTGTGTGAAGGTATTGTTAACGTAGTGTTGCTTGGTTCTCCTACTGGTTCGATAACCTTGGTCTCATCACTGAAGGACATACCTACCGTCGTTGTGCTGCATCATCCCTTCCTCTTTGGGGAACTACCGATGTAGTCTAGCAGACATCAAAAGGAATTTCTAGCGCCATTGCCGGGGAGACATCATCAACATCTATCAGGTTTCTAATCGCAAATGTCATCTCCTCGCAATTTACATTATTTTCCATTTGCCTCTCGTTTTTCTCTCCCCCACTTCATAAAAATTTGCCATTTTATTCGCCCTCTTTTTCGTTCGCCGTTTTCTTGTCGGATCTGTTTTTACGTGCGTCCTTGTTTGCGCAGTCATGGTGCCTCAAAGAAAATATTATGGTGTTACTTACCCCAATATTTTACTTGAAATTGAGAAAAGTACCAAGGAATATATGGCTACAAAATTTGAGCAAAATAAATATTTTACTGAAGAACTTAAGGAACACTCCGTTGTGCTAGAGGCTATCACGAAACAACTTGATGATATCAGTAGAGAAGTTTGCAATATCCAATCTAAGTATGCTTTTGCTGAAAGTTTGTTAGGCAAAATATCCGATGCACAAGCCACCCTAGTAAATCAAATGGCCGCTAAACCAATCTCGTTAGAAAATAAAAGTGATGAGGATATTAAAAAGATTGGTGTTTCTTCTATTGATTCCTTGTCTGGTAAAATTAAGATTGATGAAAAAGGGACTGGAGAAGAGTCAACTTTAGCTAGAAGGTATCCCGATAATTCGGAGGGTGAAAATCTTGTTAAGAAAATTGATAAAAGTGGATTTGAAGAGGTCAATACCTTAACTAGTGATGTGCCCACTCTTTTGGATTACAAATACTTTAATTATGATAGTTGTTCTTTGATTGATTGTATTTCTCTGTTGCAATCCATGATGAATTCACCCCATACTTATAAACAAAATAAAGCTTTTACTAAACATATTGTTGATGCTTTGATAAAAATTTTGGAAGAAAACTTGGAATTAGAAGTTTCAATTCCTAGAAAATTACATGATGAGTGGGAACCTACTATCAAAGTCAAGATTAAAAATTATGAGTGTTTTTCTTTATGTGACTTGGGTGCTAGTGTTTCTGCAATTCCGAAATCTTTATGTGATGTGCTTGGTCTTACTGATATTGAAGAGTGTTCTTTAAATTTGCACTTGGCGGATTCTACTATTAAAAAGCCTATGAGAAGAATTAATGATGTTCTTATTCTTGCAAATAGGAATTATGTGCCCATAGATTTTATTATTCTTAATATTGATTGCAATCCGTCTTGTGCAATTATTCTTGGTAGACTATTTTTACGTACTACCGGTGTCGTGATTGATATGAAAGAAGGCAATATTAAGTTCCAATTTCCACTAAGGAAGGGTATGGAACACTTCCCTAGAACAAGATGTTGGAAATATGCCCTAGAGGCAATAATAAATTAGTTATTATTATATTTCCTTGTTCATGATAATCGTTTATTATCCATGCTAGAATTGTATTGATAGGAAACTCAGATACATGTGTGGATACATAGACAACACCATGTCCCTAGTAAGCCTCTACTTGACTAGCTCGTTGATCAATAGATGGTTACGGTTTCCTGACCATGGACATTCGATGTCATTGATAACGGGATCACATCATTAGAAGAATGATGTGATGGACAAGACCCAATCCTAAGCACAGCACAAGATCGTGTAGTTCGCATGCTAAAGCTTTTCTAATGTCAAGTATCATTTCCTTAGACCATGAGATTGTGCAACTCCCGGATACCGTACGAATACTTTGGGTGTGCCAAATGTCACAACGTAACTGGGTGGCTATAAAGGTGCACTACGGGTATCTCCGAAAGTGTCTGTTGGGTTGGAACGAATCGAGACTCGGATTTGTCACTCCGTGTGACGGAGAGGTATCTCTGGGCCCACTCGGTAGGACATCATCATAATGTGCACAATGTGATCAAGGAGTTGATCACGGGATGATGTGTTACGGAACAAGTAAAGAGACTTGCCGGTAACGAGATTGAACAAGGTATCGGGATACCGACGATCGAATCTCGGGCAAGTACAATACCGCTAGACAAAGGGAATTGTATACAGGATTGATCGAATCCTCGACATCGTGGTTCATCCGATGAGATCATCGTGGAACATGTGGGAACCAACATGGGTATCCAGATCCCGCTGTTGGTTATTGACCGAAGGACGTCTCGGTCATGTCTGCATGGTTCCCGAACTCGTAGGGTCTACACACTTAAGGTTCGATGACGCTAGGGTTATAGGGAATAGATATACGTGGTTACCGAATGTTGTTCGGAGTCCCGGATGAGATCCCGGACGTCACGAGGAGTTCCGGAATGGTCCGGAGGTAAAGATTAATATATAGGAAGTATGGTTTTGGCCACCGGAAGTGTTCCGGGCATCACCGGTAGTGTACCGGGACCACCGGAGGGGTCCAGGGGTCCACCAGGTGGGGCCACCCGCCCCGGAAGCCTACATGGGCCAATAGTGGGAAGGGACCAGCCCCTAAGTGGGCTGGGGCGCCTCCCCACCAAGGCCCATGCGCCTAAGGGGAAGAGGGGGCAAACCCTAAGGGCAGATGGGCCTTAAGGCCCATGCCTGGTGCGCCTACCTCTCCCCCTCCACTTGGCCGCCACCCTAGATGGGATTGGGGCTGGCCGCCGCCCCTAGGGTGGACCCTAGGTGGGGGCATAGCCCCTCCCCTCCCCCTATATATACTTGAGGTTTGGGGCTTCCCAACACATGTGAGTTCCTCTCCTTCTTGGCGCAGCCCTACCCCTCTCCCTCCTTGTCTCTTGCGGTGCTTGGCGAAGCCCTGCTGGAGTCCCGGGCTCCTCCACCACCACCACGCCGTCGTGCTGCTGCTGGATGGAGTCTTCCCCAACCTCTCATTCTCCCCTTGCTGGATCAAGGCGTAGGAGACTTCACCGGGCTGTACGTGTGTTGAACGCGGAGGTGCCGTCCGTTCGGCACTAGGATCATCGGTGATTTAGATCACGACGAGTATGACTCCATCAACCCCATTCACTTGAATGCTTCCGCTTAGAGATCTACAAGGGTATGTAGATGCACTCTCCTTCCCTCGTTGCTAGATTACTCCATAGATTGATCTTGGTGATGCATAGAAATTTTTTGAATTTCTGCTACGTTCCCCAACAGTGGCATCATGAGCTAGGTCTATGCGTAGTTTCTATGCACGAGTAGAACACAAAGTAGTTGTGGGCGTTGATCTTGTTAAATATGCTTACCGTTACTAGTCCAATCTTGATTCGGCGACATTGTGGGATGAAGCGGCCCAGACCGACCTTACACGTACTCTTACGTGAGACTGGTTCCACCGACTGACATGCACTAGTTGCATAAGGTGGCTAGCGGGTGTCTGTCTCTCCCACTTTAGTCGGATCGGATTCGATGAAAAGGGTCCTTATGAAGGGTAAATAGCAATTGGCAGATCACGTTGTGGTTTTTGCGTAGGTAAGAAACGTTCTTGCTAGAAACCCATAGCAGCCACGTAAAACATGCAAACAACAATTAGAGGACGTCTAACTTTTTTTTGCAGGGTATGCTATGTGATGTGATATGGCCAAGAAGAATGTAATGAATGATGTGTGATGTATGAGATTGATCATGTTCTTGTAATAGGAATCACGACTTGCATGTCGATGAGTATGACAACCGGCAGGAGCCATAGGAGTTGTCTTTATTTATTGTATGACCTGCGTGTCATTGAACAACGCCATGTAATTACTTTACTTTATTGCTAACCGGTAGCCATAGTAGTAGAAGTAATAAGTTGGCGAGACAACTTCATGGAGACACAATGATGGAGATCATGGTGTCATGCCCGTGACAATGATGATCATGGAGCCCCGAAGATGGAGATCAAAAGGAGCAACATGATATTGGCCATATCATGTCACTATTTGATTGCATGTGATGTTTATCATGTTTTTGCATCTTATTTGCTTAGAACGACGGTAGTAAATAAGATGATCCCTCATTAAAATTTCAAGAAAGTGTTCTCCCTAACTGTGCACTGTTGTGAAAGTTCGTCATTTCGAAGCACCACGTGATGATCGGGTGTGATAGATTCTTACGTTCGAATACAATGGGTGTTGACGAGCCTAGCATGTATAGACATGGCCTCGGAACACATGCGAAACACTTAGGTTAACTTGACGAGCCTAGCATATACAGACATGGCCTCGGAACACAAGAGACCGAAGGTCGAGCATGAGTCGTATGGTAGATACGATCAACATGAAGATGTTCACCGATGTTGACTACTCCATCTCACGTGATGATTGGACACGGCCTAGTTGACTCGGATCATGTAATCACTTAGATGACTAGAGGGATGTCTATCTGAGTGGGAGTTCATAAGATGAACTTAATTATCCTGAACATAGTCAAAAGGTCTTCGCAAATTATGTCGTAGCTCGCGCTTCAGTTCTACTGTTTAGATATGTTCCTAGAGAAAATTTAGTTGAAAGTTGATAGTAGCAATTATGCGGACTAGGTCCATAAACTAAGGATTGTCCTCATTGCTTCATAGAAGGCTTATGTCCTTAATGCACCGCTCAGTGTGCTGAACCTCAAACGTCGTCTGTGGATGTTGCGAACATCTGACATACACATTTTGATAACTACGTGATAGTTCAGTTAAACGGTTTAGAGTTGAGGCACCGAAGACGTTTTAAAACATTGTGAAACATATGAGATGTTTTGAGGGCTAAAATTGGGATTTCAGGCTCGTGCCCACGTCAAGAAGTATAAGACCTCCGACGGTTTTCTTAGCCTGCAAACTAAGGGAGAAAAGCTCAATTGTTGAGCTTGTGCTCAGATTGTCTGAGTACAACAATCATTTGAATCGAGTGGGAGTTGATCTTCCAGATGAGATAGTGATGTTTCTCCGAAGTCATTAACACCAAGATGCTAGAGCTTCGTGATAAACTATAATATATCAGGGACATATATGATGATCCTTGAGATATTCGCGATGTTTGACACCACAAAAGTAGAAATCAAGAAGGAGCATCAATTGTTGATGGTTGGTGAAACCACTAGTTTCAAGAAGGGCAAGGGCAAGAAGGGATACTTCATGAAACGGCAAATCAGCTGCTGCTCTAGTGAAGAAACCCAAGGTTGAACCCAAACCCGAGACTAAGTGCTTCTGTAATAAGGGAACAACCACTGGAGCAAAATTACCCTAGATACTTGGTAGATGAGAAGGCTGGCAAGGTCGATAGAAGTATATTGGATATACATTGTGTTAATGTGTACTTTACTAGTACTCCTAGTAGCACCATGGTATTAGATACCGGTTCGGTTGTTAAATGTTAGTAAACTCGAAATAAAAGGCTGCGGAGTAAACGGAGACTAGCTAAAGGTAAGCTGGCAATATGTGTTGGAAGTTTTTCCAAGCTTGATGTGATCAAGCATCGCACGCTCCCTCTACCATCGAGATTGGTGTTTGCGTTGAGCATAGACATGATTGGATTATGTCTATCGCAATACGGTTATTCATTTAAGGAGAATAATGGTTACTCTGTTTATTTGAATAATACCTTCAATGGTCTTGCACCTAAAATGAATGGTTTATTGATTCTCGATCGTAGTGATACACATGTTCATGCCAAAAGATATAAGATAGTAATGATAGTACCACCTACTTGTGGCACTACCACGTAAGTCATATCGGTATAAAACGCATGAAGAAGCTCCATGTTGATGGATCTTTGGGCTCACTCGTTTTGAAAAGTTTGAGACATGCGAACCATGTCTATTGGTGTATATGCATGAAGAAACTCCATGCAAATGGACCGTTTGGACTCACTTGATTTTGAATCACTTGAGACATGCAAATCATACCACATGGGCAAGATGACTGAAAGCCTCGTTTTCAGTAAAATGGAACTAGAAAGCAACTTGTTGGAAGTAATACATTTTGATGTGTGCAGTCCAACGAGTGCTAAGGCGTGTAGTGGATATCGTTATGTTCTTACTTCACAGATGATTTGAGTAGATGTTGAGTACATTTACTTGATGAATCACGAGTCCGAATTATTGAAAGGTTCAAGTAATTTCAGGGTGAAGTTGAAAGATTGTCGTGACAAGAGGATAAAATATCTATGATATGATCATAGAGATGAATATCTAAATTACGAGTTTGGCACAGAATTAAGACATTGTGGAAATTGTTTCACAACTAATACAGCCTGGAACACCATAGTGTGATGGTGTGTCCGAACATCATAACTGCACCCTATTGGATATGATGCATACCATGATGTCTCTTATCGAATTACCACGATAGTTTATGGGTTAGGTATTAGAGACAACCACATTCACTTTAAATAGAGCACCACGTAATTCCGATGAGATGACACAGTTTGAAATATGGTTTGGAGAAACTTGAGTTGTCGTTTCTTAAAAGTTTGGTGCTGCGATGCTTATGTGAAAAAGTTTCAGGTTGATAAGCTCAAACCCAAAGCGGATAAAATGCATCTTCATAGGACACCCAAAACAGTTGGGTATACCTCCTAATTCACATCCGAAAGAAATAGGGATTGTTTCTGGAATTGGGTCCTTTCTCGAGGAAAGGTTTCTCTCGAAAGAATTGAGTGGGAGGATAGTGGAGACTTGATGAGGTTATTGAACCGTCACTTCAACTAGTGTATAGCAGGGCACAAAGAGTTCTTCCTGTGGCACCTACACCAATTGAAGTGGAAGCTTATGATATTGATCATGAGACTTCGGATCAAGTCACTCCCAAACCTCGTAGGACGACAAGGATGCGTACTACTTCAGAGTGGTACGTAATCCTGTCTTGGAAGTCATGTTGCTAAGACAACAATGAACCTACGAGCTATGGAGAAGCGATGGTGGGCCCGGATTCCGATAAATGGCTCGAGGCCATAAAATCCGAGAGAGGATCCATGTATGAAAACAAAGTGTAGACTTTGGCAGAACGGCTCGATGGTCGTAAGGCTGTTGAGTACAGATGGATTTTAAAAGGAAGACGGACAATGATTGTAAATGTCACCATTAAGAAAGCTCGACTTGTCGTTAAGATGTTTTCCGACAAGTTCAAGGAGTTGACTACGATGAGACTTTCTCACTCGTAGCGATGCTAAGAGTCTGTTGGAATTATATTAGCGATTACTGCATTATTTATGAAATCTTGCAGATAGGATGTCAAAACATTGTTTCCTCGACGATTTTCTTGAGGAAAGGTTGTATGTGATACAACCGGAAGGTTTTGTCAATCCTTAAAGATGCTAACAAGTATGCAAAGCTCCAGCAATCCTTCTAAGGACTGGAGTAAGCATCTCGGAGTTGGAATGTATGCTTTGATGAGATGATCAAAGATTTTGGGTGTATACAAAGTTTATGAGAAACTTGTATTTCCAAAGAAGTGAGTGGGAGCACTATAGAATTTCTGATGAATATATGTTGTTGACATATTGTTGATCAGAAATGATGTAGAATTTCTGGAAAGCATATAGGGTTATTTGGAAAGTGTTTTTCAATGGAAAGCCTAGATTAAGCTACTTGAACATTGAGCATCAAGATCTATGAGGATAGGTAAAAAACGCTTAATGGTACTTTCAAATGAGCACATACCTTGACATGATCTTGAAGGTGTTCAAGATGGATCAGTCAAAGAAGGAGTTCTTGCCTGAGTTGTAAGGTATGAAGTTAAGACTTAAAGCTCGACCACGACAGAAGAAAGAGGAAGGACGAAGGTCATCCCCTATGCTTTTGTCATAGGCTCTATACGGTATGCCATGTTGTGTATCGCACGTATGAAGTTAAGACTTAAAGCTCGACCACGGCAGAAGAAAGAGGAAGGACGAAGGTCATCCCCTATGCTTTTGTCATAGGCTCTATACGGTATGCCATGCTGTGTACCGCACCTGAAGTGTGCCTTGCCATGAGTCAGTCAAGGGGTACAAGAGTGATCCAAGAATGGATCACAGGACAGCGGTCAAAGTTATCCTTAGTTACTAGTGGACTAAGGAATTTTCTCGATTATGGAGGTGGTAAAATAGATCGTCGTAAAGGGTTACGCCGATGCAAACTTTGACACTAATCCAGATTATTCTGAGTAGTAAACTGGATTCGTATAGTAGAACAGTTATTTGGAATAGCTCCAAATAGACCGTGGTAGCTGCATCTAGGAGATGACATAGAGATTTGTAAAGCACACACGGATCTGAAAGGTTCAGACCCTTTGACTATAACCTCTCTCACAAGCATAACATGATCAAACCCAGAACTCTTTGGGTGTTAGTCACATGGGGATGTGACCTTGAGTGTTAATCACATATCGATGTGAACTGGATTATTGACTCTAGTGCAAGTGGGAGACTGTTGGAAATATGCCCTAGAGGCAATAATAAATTAGTTATTATTATATTTCCTTGTTCATGATAATCGTTTATTATCCATGCTAGAATTGTATTGATAGGAAACTCAGATACATGTGTGGATACATAGACAACACCATGTCCCTAGTAAGCCTCTACTGGACTAGCTCGTTGATCAATAGATGGTTACGGTTTCCTGACCATGGACATTCGATGTCATTGATAACGGGATCACATCATTAGAAGAATGATGTGATGGACAAGACCCAATCCTAAGCATAGCACAAGATCGTGTAGTTCGCATGCTAAAGCTTTTCTAATATCAAGTATCATTTCCTTAAACCATGAGATTGTGCAACTCCCGGATACCGTAGGAATACTTTGGGTGTGCCAAACGTCACAACGTAACTGGGTGGCTATAAAGGTGCACTACGGGTCTCTCCGAAAGTGTCTGTTGGGTTGGCACGAATCGAGACTGGGATTTGTCACTCCGTGTGACGGAGAGGTATCTCTGGGCCCACTCGGTAGGACATCATCATAGTGTGCACAATGTGATCAAGGAGTTGATCACGGGATGATGTGTTACGGAACGAGTAAAGAGACTTGCCGGTAACGAGATTGAACAAGGTATCGGGATACCGACGATCGAATCTCGGGCAAGTACAATACCGCTAGACAAAGGGAATTGTATGCGGGATTGATCGAATCCTCGACATCGTGGTTCATCCGATGAGATCATCGTGGAACATGTGGGAACCAACATGGGTATCCAGATCCCGCTGTTGGTTATTGACTGGGGGACGTCTCGGTCATGTCTGCATGGTTCCTGAACCCGTAGGGTCTACACACTTAAGGTTCGATGACGCTAGGGTTATAGGGAATAGATATACGTGGTTACCGAATGTTGTTCGGAGTCCCGGATGAGATCCTGGACGTCACGAGGAGTTACGGAATGGTCCGGAGGCAAAGATTAATATATAGGAAGTATGGTTTTGGCCACCGGAAGTGTTCCGGGCATCACCGGTAGTGTACCGGGACCACCGGAGGGGTCCGAGGGTCCACCAGGTGGGGCCACCAGCCCCGGAGGCCTACACGGGCCAATAGTGGGAAGGGACCGGCCCCTAAGTGGGCTGGGGCACCTCCCCACCAAGGCCCATGCACCTAAGGGGAAGAGGGGGCAAACCCTAAGGGCAGATGGGCCTTAAGGCCCATGCCTGGTGCGCCTCCCTCTCCCCCTCCACTTGGCCGCCACCCTAGATGGGATTGGGGCTGGCCGCCGCCCCTAGGGTGGAACCATAGGTCGGGGCGCAGCCCCTCCCCTCCTCCTATATATACTTGAGGTTTGGGGCTGCCCAACACATGTGAGTTCCTCTCCTTCTTGGCGCAGCCCTACCCCTCTCCCTCCTCGTCTCTTGCGGTGCTTGGCGAGGCCCTGCTGGAGTCCCGCGCTCCTCCACCACCATCACGCCGTCGTGCTGCTGCTGGATGGAGTCTTCCCCAACCTCTCATTCTCCCCTTGCTGGATCAAGGCATAGGAGACGTCACCGGGCTGTACGTGTGTTGAACGCGGAGGTGTCGTCCGTTCGGCACTAGGATCATCGGTGATTTGGATCACGACGAGTACGACTCCATCAACCCCGTTCACTTAAACGCTTCCGCTTAGCGATCTACAAGGGTATGTAGATGCACTCTCCTTCCCTCGTTGCTAGATTACTCCATAGATTGATCTTGGTGATGCGTAGAAATTTTTTGAATTTCTGCTACGTTCCCCAACACAAGAATTAGGCCACCATATGAATCAATCATGAGGGAATCTTATGGATCTAGAAACAAGGATGACAAAACTTAGATCCTTGCTTTATGCCTAGCTAGGGGCGTGAAACAATAGCGCTTGTTGGGAGGCAACCCAATGAATTAAATTTATTTTTTCTTTTTGCTTCCTGTTCTTGAGTATTTGCACAATTATGATAGTGTTATGATTGTGTTTTTTGTGTTTTAATTAGTGTTTGTGCCAAGTAAAGCCTTTAGGATCTTCTTGGGTGATAGTTGACTTGATCTTTCTGAAAAACAAAAAAATTCATGCTCACGAAAATAATTTTCATTTTTATTAGAAACATGATAAAATACCACTATTTTTGCAGAAGATTAATATACAAATTTCTTAGGTCGTCCTAATATTTCAGATTTTTTGGAGTTACATAAGTATTTGAAATATCCAGATTGCTACAGACTGTTCTGTTTTTGACAGATTCTATTTCTCTTTGTGTTGTGTGCTTGTTTTGATGATTCTATGGTTTTCTTTGAAGAGTTTTTGCCATAGAAAAGTTTAATACAGTAGATATAGTGCAAGAATGAAATATTAATGGGTTGCAATAGTACTTATAGTAGTGATTTCTTTTCTTATACTGACGGATCTCATGAATGTTTTGTTCAGTTCTGTGTGATTGAAGTTTTCAAGTTTTTGGTGATGTTACGATGAATGAAGGAATATGGAGTAAGAAGAGCCTAAGCTTGGGGATGCCCATGGCATCCCAAGGTATTATCCAAAGAGAAGCAAGAAACTAAGCTTGGGGATGCCCCAAGTGACATCCCCTCTTTCTTCTAACGACCATCGGTATTTTACTCGAAGCTATATTTTTATTCGTCACATACAATGAGTTTTGCTTGGAGCGTCTTGTATGATATAAGTCTTTGCTTGTTTTACTTTGTGTTTTAAGTCAAGAATCCTTGTTGGACACACTATTTGAGAGAGCCAAAATTATGCCCTGACATGCTAGAATTGCTCTCTATGCTTCACTTAAATCTTTATGAGCTATGGAATTGCTCTAGTGCTGCACTTATATCTTTTTAAGCACGGTGTGCTTTAGTATTTTTGAAGAAATGCTCTCTTGCTTCACTTAGATTTATTTGAGAGTTAGTAAAAAATTTAAGAAATTCTCTCTTGCTTCACTTAAATTATTTTGAGAGAAAGAAATATTATGCTCATGATCTTCACTTATATTCGTTTGAGCTTATCGAAAGCAACACATGAAATTAGTCCCAAAGTAATAGATATCCAAGAAGGATATAATAAGAACTTTCCTGAAGATCATTGGAAAAAATAAACTTAATTCCTTGTAATAGTTTTGAGATATGATGATGTGATATGTGAGTCATGTTGATGAGTAATTATGCTTTAGTAAGAATATTGGTGTTAAGGTTTGTGATTTCCCATGCAAGCACAAAAGTCAATAGTTATGCAATGAAATTACATCCTACTTGTGGTGCATTATTCGGTGTTAATTATGCTCAATGCTCACTTATGAGATTATGCGTTTCTTGGTTGGTCGCTTCTCAATCTTTTGCTAGCCTTCATTTTGCACTAAGTATGATCACTACTTGTGCATCCAAAATCCGTTAACCAGTTTTGCCACATGACTGCAGCATACCTACCTATATACGGTATTCGTTTGCCGTTCTAAGCAAATTTGCATGTGCCATCGCTAATTTTCAAAATAAATTTCTCTTTTGTGCGCTCGTACCGTTCATGCACCGGTAGGGGGTGGCTAATATATTTCCATGCTAGATATGTTATTCTCATGATGAGTGTTTATTCACTTGTCATTGCACGAGAGTAAGGCAAAGGTATTAGGGATGCCTAGTCCCGAAATGAAAAATAAATTTACTTTATGTTGTCAAATAATAAATTCCTTGGAAAATGTTGGTATGGAAGGCACCCGTGGATACGTTAGCTATGGAAAGTGAAAGCGTGGTGGAAAAAGGAATAAACTTTAATTTCTGTTTGGGAACCACCTATGATATATCTAGCATGGAAAGTATTGGGAACTTCTCGATCGTTCTCGTTGACAGGAAAAGCATGCCGCCCAAAATGTTTTTATCTCTATGTTTTTCACTTTGAGCTCTGGCACCTCTACAAATCCCTACTTCCCTTCACGAAGGGCCTTTCATTTACTTTATGCAATTTTAATTTTTTTTAATTTGAGTCTCCATCTTCTCTTATAAAGCACCAACTAGGGGGCACTATGATCGTACTTAAGCATTGGGTGTAGCTAATATGTGAGTGTGTTTCATGAATGGATCAATGATTGATCATGATGGGCTAGGGATAAATTATTTTAGCGTTCATATTTTGAAAGACATGGTTGCTTGTTGATATGCTTGAGTATTTAAGTCTCATGTCAAAACTAGACTATTTCTTTGAATTATATAAAAGTACAAATGTCCATGCTATAAAGAAAATGAGATGACATATTAGGCGGCATTCCACATCAAAAAATTTGTTTTTATCATTTACCTACTCGAGGACGAGCAGGAATTAAGCTTGGGGATGCTGATACGTCTCCAACGTATCTATAATTTTTGATTATTCCATGTTATATTATCGTTCTTGTTTTTTATAATCATTTCATAGTCATTTTATATCAATTTTTGGTACTAACCTATTGACATAGTGCCAAGTGCTAGTTTGCTGTTTTTTGCATGTTTTCTATATCATAGGTAATCAAGATCAAACGGAGTCCAAACATAGCAAAACTTTTTGTGGATTTTTTTGGACCAGAAAACATCCAATGGGCCGGAGAAGCGCCTGGGGGGTGCTCCGAGGGAAGCACAACCCACAAGGGCGCGCTTGGAGGCCCAAGTGCGCCCTCGTGGGTTGTGCCCACCTCGGGTGCCCCTCGGACATCCACTTTACTCTATAAATACCCCGATATTCTAGAAACCCTTGGGGAGTCGACGAAAATCAATTCCAGCCGCCGCAAGTTCCAGAAACACCAGATCCAATATAGGCACCATCACGGAGGGGTTCATCATGTCCATTGGTGCCTCTCCAATGATGCGTGAGTAGTCTTTTGTAGACCTCCGGGTCCGCATTTAGTAGCTAGATGGCTTCCCTCTCTCGTTTGATTCTCAACACAATGGTCTCTTGGAGATCCATATGATGCAATTCTTTTGCGGTGTATTTTCTGGGATCCGATGAACTTTGAGTTTACGATCAGATCTATCCATTTTTATCCATGAAAGTTATTCGAGTATTTTGATCTCTTATATACATGATTGCTTATAGCCTCGTATTTCTTCTCTAACATTTGGGTTTTGTTTGGCCAACTTGATCTATTTATCTTGCAACGCGAAGAGGTGCTTTATGATGGGTTTGATCTTACGGTCCTTGATCCCAGTGACAGAAGGGGAACCGACACGTATATATTATTTCCATTAAGGATAACAAGATGGGGTATATTTCTACATAATGGATCTTTTCTACATTATGTCATCATTCTTATTGCATTACTCTGTTTCTCCATGAACTTAATACACTAGATGCATTTTGGATAGCGGTCGATGTGTGGAGTAATAGTAGTAGATGCAGGCAAGAGTCGGTCTACTAATCTTGGACGTGATGCCTATATAATGATCATTGCCTGGATATCTTCATGATTATTTAAAGTTCTATCAATTGCCCAATACTAACTGTTCACCCACCGTTTGCTATTTTTCTTGAGAGAAGCCACTAGTGAAACCAACGGCCCCGGGGTCTCTTCTTTAATATATTTGCCTTTGCAATCTATTTTCCTTTGCTTTTATTTTCAGATCTATTAAACCAAAACTGCAAAAATACCTTGCTACAATTTATTTTATCTCGCGTTCCCGCGCCACCTATCTATCAAATTATTACAACTCTCTCACGTTCGTTTGCCAATTTCTGGCGCTGTTACCCGAAAGGGGTTGAGAACCCCTTTAATACGCCGGGTTGTGAGTATTTGTTATTTGTGTGCAGGTGCTATTTGCGTAGTGTTGCTTGATTCTCCTACTGGTTCGATAATCTTAGTCTCATCACTGAGAGAAATACCTACCGTCATTGTGCTGCATCATCCCTTCCTCTTTGGGGAAATACCGACGTACTCTAGCTGACATCATTGCACATCAGTGTCGACGTCGGCAGTGGTGAAGAAGGAATCACCCTTTGTAATCCATGACCAATTAGCTACACTACAGAGATATCATCAGGAGTGCGTTACCAGGTATCACCCATGGCACTCGATAGTAACTATACAGAGTTGTGCAACTAAGGGTGTGTCAGTGATGTGAGGGTCTCATCACATCGATCACGTTGATCGAGTCATCTGGTAATACATCGAGCATAACAGGGACAAGGTGAGGGGTCACTGATGGATCACTAACCAACCTATTCTAAGCATATAGGATAACAGGTAAAGTATCAATACCAGGTTACAAAACCAGGCTATGCATCAGAATAGGAGTACGCTCTTGAGATACTCGATCGCGCAGGCATGCTCAACTGCAAGCCCATCGCCACGCCGGTCGACACGCTCGACAAGCTCTCCGGCGACTCTGGGCCACTCTTCCATGACCCGATGCTCTACCGCAGCCTGGCAAGTGCTCTCCAGTACATCATGCTCACGCGGCCGGACCTGTCTTACGCGGTGCAGCAGTGCTGCCTCTTCATGCACGTGCCGCGCGAGGCCCACTTTCAGCTCATCAAGCGCAACTTGCGCTACCTTGGTGGGACTGCACACCTCGGTCTACAGATTCACCGTTCTGCTGCCTCGGAGCTCGTCGCTTACTCGGACACCAACTGGGCAGGATGCCCAGACACGTGCAAGTCCACGTCTGGCTACTGCGTCTTCCTCGGCCCCAACCTTCTCACTTGGTCCTCCAAGCGGCAGAACACGGTGTCCTGCTCTAGCGCCAAGGCTGAGTATCATGCCGTCGCCAACGCCGTCGCCGAGTCCGCCTAGCTCCGCCAGCTTCTCGAAGAGCTCCACCAGCCTCCCACTCGTGCCACAGTCGTCTATTGCGACAATGTCAGTGCCATGTACATGTCCAGCAATCCCGTGCAGCATCAGCGAACAAAACACGTGGAGATCGACTTACACTTCGTGTGCGAACATGTGGCACTTGGCGAGGTGCGTGTTCATCACGTCCCCACGAGCTCCCAGTTTGCGGACATCTTCACTAAGGGGCTTCCAACGTCCGCCTTCGGCGAGTTTCGTTCCAGCCTCAACATTCGAGAACCCCACGTTTTGGCTGCGGGGTATTGGAAAACGTCATCAGCCCGTTGCCATCGTGGCTAACCGCAGGGCCGCTTCCATGGGACGTCTACCAGCATGTGCACTTCGTGCGCGCCCCCACGATTGCATGCACTGCATGCTCGGCCTGCTGGCCGTTGTAACTAGCTCCACCTCCTCCCATGTATCTCTCTCGTGCAACTGCATATATACCGCTCGAGGGATTGAATACAGAGTGTGGTGATTGCTTCGTTCCTTTTACTAGGAGCGCCAACGACATCGGCCAGAAGCAGGCGGGCGCTGGGCGCTACCGGCACCGACGAGCAGCGGAAGCCGGTGGCTGTGGTGCGACGCAGCGGGCTTGTGCGATAACAGCAACAGCGTGGGGCGGGAACGGCAGTAGGGGCCGGCATGTGGCGACAGCATCGGCAGGAGGCGGCAGCGGCGGTAGCCAGCAATAGCAGCAGGCGGGGGGAAAGGCACGGCGCGAGCGGGGACACGATGGCTGGGCGCGCTCGCAGGTGCACGGTCAGGCGAGCAGAGGCGGGCACCGGCGGCAGCGACTGTTAGACTGTATTTACATGTGTATATTGTAACGTTGTATACCACCTCATTATATATATATGTGATAGGCCACCCCTAGAGGGTTGTGCCGGTTCCCCCCAAAAGCCTATTGTCTTACATGGTATCACGCTAGGTTACGTCCGCTTCCGCCTAAAAACCCTAAACCGCCGCTGCCGCCACCGCCGCCGCCGCCGCGCCCGCCGTCGCCGTCGCCCGACTGCTATGACGTCCGCCGCTGCGTCCGGCTCCACCGCCACCGGTTTTCTGCCGGCCTCCCTCGCGGCACTTCTCTCGAGGCCGCTGGATGCCGCCTCCCTTCAGGCGCCGATCGGGACACGGAGCGTCGGCTCCCTCTTCGCGCTCCCGCCGGCTGCTACTTCGCCCGGGCAGGCGCTTGTGGCCCACACCGCCGCCGCCCCGTCAACCGCGGCTATCGCGCCCTCGGCCACTGCGTCGCTGGTGGCGGAGGACGTCGTGCTGGCAGGCTTCGCGGCGTCAACCGCGGCCATCGCGCCCTCTGTCACCGCGCCGGTTGCCCCTCTGACTGTCTCCACGGTGGTCTCACCTCAGCCAGTCTCCTCGATGGGATCGCAGCCGCCGCCGCCGTTTCACTTCGGCCATCTCATCACCATCAAGTTGTCGTCGGACAATTACATCTTCTGGTGCGCGCAGGTTCTTCCCCTTCTTGGGAGTCACTATCTGCTTGGCTATGTCGACGGCTCTCTCCCTTGCCCTCCTGCGCTGGTTGACAGCGTGCACGGTCCGGTCTATAATCCGGCTCACCGTGTCTGGACAGGGCAGGATCAGGCGAACCTCTCCTCCATCCAGGGGTCGCTCTCTCCGGCCGTTGCTGGGCTTGTTGTCTTCGCCAAGACGTCCCACAAGGCATGGACTATTCTTGAGCGCTCGTTTGCGGCACAGTCGCAGGCTCGTGTATCTGGGCTCCGTCGCCAACTTGGGGAGTGTCAGAAGCTTGACTCCACCGCCACTGAGTTCTACAACAGAGTCAAGAGTCTCGCCGACACGCTGGCCTCCATTGGACAGCCCCTCACCGACTCCGAGTTCAACTCGTTTATTGTCAATGGTCTTGATGAGGAGTATGACGCCCTAGTCGAGATCATCAATGAGAGGGGCAACTCCACGCCCATGCCAGCACACGAGGTCTTTTCACGCCTCCTGCTTACTGAGCAACGAGTCGAGACGCGCCGATCCAGGGGCAACGGTGCCCTCTCGGCAAACGCCGCCACCAAGGGTGGTCGCTCCTCTGCTTCATCCAGGGCTCCTTCGGGGCAGTCACCACCACCCGCCTCGGCCCCTCCTCCTACTGCGACGCTACCAGGGGCTGGCGGTCCACGTGTGTGCCAGCTTTGTGGTCGCGATGGGCACTGGGCCTCGAAGTGTCACAAGCGCTTCCAGCGGGGTTTTCTTGGTCTCGGCAATGACGGGAAGGATACACGCAACTTTGCTCGTTAGGTCGCCATGGCTGATCGTCCGCCGCCGCAGAAGCCACAGGGACACACTCAGTCCTACTCCATTGATCCCCACTGGTACATGGACTCTGGGGCGACAGAGCACCTGACCAGTGAGATGGGGAAGCTTCACACTCGTGAACCCTACCATGGCTCCGACAAGATCCACGCCGCCAATGGAGCAGGTATGCACATCTCTCATATTGGTCAAGCATCACTTCTCACTAGACATGCCAATAGGAGTCTTCAACTTTGCAATGTTCTTCGAGTTCCATCTGTGACATGTAATCTTCTTTCAGTTCCTAAACTCACTCGTGATAATAATGTGCTTTGTGAATTTCATCCTTTTGATCTTTTTATTAAGGATCGGGGCACGAGGGACATTCTTCTTAGTGGGCGGCTCTGCCAAGGTCTCTATCGTTTGGAGCATCCTGGCGTTGCTCGCGTCTTCAGTGGAGTTTGGGTATCTCCGTCACAGTGGCATGCTCGTCTTGGTCACCCGGCCACACCTATTGTCCGGCATGTTTTGCGTCGTCATGAGCTTCCTAGTGTGTCTAGTAATAAAGATGTAGCAGTGTGTGATGCTTGTCAGCAGGGGAAGAGTCATCAACTTCCTTTTTCGGAGTCCAGTCGTGAGGTGAAACATCCTTTAGAACTTGTGTTTTCAGATGTATGGGGTCCTGCTCAGACTTCTGTTAGTGGTCATAATTACTATATCAGTTTTGTTGATGCTTACAGCCGCTTTACCTGGCTTTATCTTATCAAACGTAAATCTGATGTGTTTGACATTTTTGTTCAGTTCCAAAAACATGTTGAACGCCTTCTCAAGCACAAAATTGTTCATGTTCAGTCGGACTGGGGTGGCGAGTATCGCAACCTCAACTCCTTCTTTCAGTCACTTGGGATCACTCACCGTTTAGCATGTCCACATACACATCAGCAGAATGGTTCAGTAGAACGTAAGCATCGTCACATTGTTGAAGCTGGTCTGACTCTTTTGGCCCATGCATCTGTTCCATTTCGTTTTTGGAGTGATGCTTTCACCACTGCATGTTTTCTCATCAATCGTACTCCCACTTGTGTTTTGAATATGAAGACTCCCATTGAAGTTCTCCTTAATGAACAACCGGACTACACCTTTCTCAAGGTGTTTGGGTGTGCTTGCTGGCCCCATCTCCATCCATATAACAAGCGTAAGCTCGAGTTTCGTTCCAAGAAGTGTGTTTTTCTTGGTTATAGCTCTCTTCATAAAGGATACAAATGTCTTCATGTGCCCACTAATCGTGTCTACATCTCTCAGGATGTTGTGTTTGATGAGCATGTTTTTCCCTTTGCCAAACTCCCTGTGTCCACTACCGAGCCACCTGTCATGCATTCATCCTCTGTTGCTTCTGACCAATTTGATGATGTTGCATATTCTCCTCTATTGTTGCCTAACCATGGTGCAGGCACTGGTCGTGGGGCTCGTTTGGAGATTCTGGAAGTGCCATCTTCCTCTTCGTCGCCATCGCCTTCATCCTCGGCACCTTCTGTTGTGCATGAGGAGCACATGGCGCCCCTGCATGGCCTCGGTTTCCGTGCTCATGCACGGCCGATCGACGTCCTGGCCCGGTCGCCTCTGGCTTCTGGGCTGCCTTCGCCATCGTCGCGCCCTGCAACCCCGCCGACTGGGCCGGCCTCCTCGGTCCCCGTCTCGCCCAGGGCGTCGGGGCAGTCATCACCAGGCCTGGCCTCGCCCGCCCCTGCCTCGCCCAGGGTGTCTGGGCCCTTCTCACCAGGGCCGGCCTCGCCTGCTCTCGCCTCGCCAAGGCCGTCTGGGCTGGTGTCACCGGAGCTGGCCTCGCCCACTCTCGGTTCGCCCATGGCCTTTGAGCCCCTGTCGTCGGGCCAGTCTTTGCCATGCAGCCTGGAGTCGTCTATCCCGAGCTCGCCTGAGGTGATTCCTGCATCTCCGGTGACCGTCACGTCTCCGTCACCTTCGCCTCCGCCGGCTCCTGTTGCTGCTCTACGTCCACATACGCGCAGTCGGAGTGGCATTTTTCAGCCTAAGCAACGTCACGATGGCACAGTTGCTTGGTTAGCGGCGTGCATGTCTGCTGCTCTCGCAGATCCATCCTCTGAGCCACGCACGTATCAAGCTGCTATGCGCATTCCTCATTGGAGAGAGGCCATGGAGCAGGAGTATCAAGCGCTTCTTCGCAATCAGACATGGACTCTTGTTCCTCCACAATCACGGGTAAATGTTATTGATTCCAAATGGGTTTTCAAAGTGAAGAGGTATTCTGATGGGTCCATTGAGCGCTATAAGGCTCGTCTAGTTGCTCGTGGTTTTCGACAGCGTTTTGGACTTGACTATGAAGACACCTTCAGTCCAGTGGTCAGGCCTACTACCATCAGACTTCTTCTCTCTCTGGCTGTTACTCGAGGTTGGTTTCTTCGTCAGCTTGATGTTCAAAATGTTTTTCTTCATGGTGTCTTGGCGGAGGAGGTTTACATGCGCCAGCCTCCGGGTTTCTCTGATCCGGATCGCCCTGATCATCTCTGTCGTCTATCCAAGGCAATTTATGGTCTGAAGCAGGCTCCTCATGCTTGGCATGCTCGTCTTGCAATGGCTCTTCGTGCTCATGGTTTTGCATCATCAACTGTTGACTCCTCATTGTTTCTTCTTCAAAGGCCTGAGGTTACTATGTACTTGTTGGTCTATGTAGATGATATCATTTTGGTCAGCTCCTCTCAGTCGGCTGCTACTGCGCTTGTTCGCTCACTTGGTGCTGATTTTGCGGTCAAGGACCTTGGGAAGCTTCATTACTTTATTGGTGTGGAGGTTACTTCTCGTGCTGCTGGCCTTATTATGACGCAGAAGAAGTACTCTCTGGATTTGTTGCAGCGAGCTGGGATGCTTAAGTGCAAACCGATGACTACACCCATGTCTACCACTGATAAGCTCAATGCTGTTGATGGTGTGCTTCTTTCTTCTTCTGATGCGACAGAGTACAGGAGTATTGTTGGTGGGCTCCAGTACTTGACGATCACGTGACCAGACATTTCCTATGATGTTAACCGAGTCTGCCAGTATCTGCAGTCACCCCGTGACACTCATTGGTCTGCTGTTAAGCGGATTTTGCGCTATATTCGTTTCACGGTGGCTCATGGTTTGCATATTCGGCCGTCTGACTTTGGTTGTCTTTCAGCATATTCTGATGCAGACTGGGCTGGCAATCCGGATGACAGGCGATCCACGGGGGGTTATGCTGTCTTCTTTGGCTCTAACCTGATTGCCTGGAGTGCTCGGAACCAGGCTACTGTCTCGCGTAGCAGTACTGAGGCTGAGTATAAGGCTGTGGCCAATGCCACATCCGAGATCATCTGGGTACAGTCCTTGCTTCAGGAGTTAAGTATACCCCAATCACAGCCTCCTGTTCTTTGGTGTGATAACATCGGTGCTACATACCTTTCTGCAAATCCGGTATTCCATGCCCGAAGGAAACACATTGAAGTTGACTATCACTTTGTGCGTGAACGTGTCTCTCAGAAGCAACTACAGATCAAGTTTATTTCTTCCAAGGATCAACTTGCTGACATCTTCACCAAGCCATTGCCTTTGCCACAGTTTGAGACTTGCAGGCGCAATCTTACCCCTCTAGATTCATTAGAAAGTGGCTAAGATTGAGGGAGGGTGTTATACTGTATTTACATGTGTATATTGTAACGTTGTATACCACCTCATTATATATATATATATATGTGATAGGCCACCCCTAGAGGGTTGTGCCGGTTCCCCCCAAAAGCCTATTGTCTTACAGCGACGAACAGGAGGGGGCGACACGGGGGCGTCAGCTACATCGAGCGGCTGCGAGGAGGCGCTCGGGCGCTCACGTGGGTGGGCGTGGGTGGCTGGCAAGGGTGCGGCCACACGCGGGTGCAGGTGGCGCAGGCAGGGAGAGTCTGAGGCGTGGGCTGGCTGGCAGGGGCGCGCGAGATCGATGGCCGGACTATGTCCGGCGGCGGCGGAGTTACGAGAGCGGTAGTGAGCGTGCTCGAGCTCGAATTCGAGCTCAGGAATAGGCGTCGGGAGTGGCGAAGCTCACCGCAAGTGCGTAGGCGCGTTCGGAAGAGCCGGAGTTGGTCGAGGCAGCACGGATCGACGATGAGCATTGGTGGTCGCCGGCGGAGAGGCCGATGGTTCCGGTGGCTCGGCGGTTCCCTGCACGAGTTGCTCCTCAAAGGCGATGGCCCCGCGAACGGGAGCGGCCATGGCGACGTTGGCGTCGGCCGGGATCTGGGAAGAAGGGGCGATGCGGGGAAGGGGAACTGGGGGATTAGGGTTGTTCAGCAGAGTCGGAGGAGGTCTTATGCAGCATGGGGAAACCTCGGATGGCCGACGCGTGCGGCATCCGCGCCATGGACGACGCAGGAGCGTCCATGGCGCCCTGGGTGAATAGGGGGTTCAAGAAGGTGCCGGGGTGGGCTGGCTGTACACTGTGCACTTGTGGACCAAGTGTAGAGTGGGCCTTTTCCCCTGTCTTGTTTTTCCTTTATTGGGTCTTTTCTTTTATGTTTTGTATTTTATTTTTGCAATAAATCATTTTTGAAAATGTGTGTCTGGTCTCAAAAATCAGTATGCAATATACCTCACTCGGACAAAAAGTTTGGGAGTGATTTGAATTAGTTTGTAATTTTAATAAATGAGAAAAGGATTTGGATATTGTTTGGGGCACTGTTTTAATCAGGTTAAAGCATCCAATCACTTTTTAAAATGTTAGTTTCTCCATGACAATTACTCCGTGAATATTTTCAGTGACAAAAGAAGTAATATTTGACTTGTATTTCAAATGGAATTTGGATTTGATTTTTATCAAATGGCAATTTGGCTTAGTTAAATTTGATGACATGGCACCATTACTGTGAGGTCACTGTAGTATGACACTGGGGGTGTTACACAGCCAAAATTGGAAAATATCCGGGAATATTTTCCCAGCTCTAGGCATTTATCGATCAGACAATCCAGAGGGGAAGGTTCCATGTTTGCAGCGTTAGATACATGTGACAGGTATGTGGATGGCATATTCGGATTCGTCATATTTTTCTGAACATTTTTCATATATAAATTATTTTCATCTGACTTATAGACTATTTTATATGAATTTCCAAATATTTAAACATTTTCTGTAATTCTAGATTTAAATTTAATTCGAAAAGTAAAATGCCTAAACTGCTACGGGTACATAGAGAAGTGTACCCAACGTTGTGCAATGAGGCTGACGTATGGGTCCAGTTGACTGGTCAAAGGGGTTAATTAGAAGGGATGGGCCCACATGTCATGCATAGTAACTAATCTACAGGGTTGTTTTGTTTGAACTAAAGAGAGCGGGGCCCAACAGTTAGTGGCAGTGGCTAAGCTTAACAAGTTAATTAACGGCTAACATAAAGTGGCCACGCCAGCATCGCCGGAGCTCAACATCGGCGAAAAAGAAACGCGGCGGTGACCGCTCGATAGGCCACGAGAGAACCAACTAAGGGCATCAGGCGGGATAGCATACTCATGCGCTTCTAGTGGAAGCAACAGGAGAACGCGGGAGGGCCGGAGCTCGACGGAGCGAGCGGAGGGCTGCGGCTGGAGTTTGGCAGTGCATGGGCGCGAGGCCGCGGTGTGCTAGTAGGCCAGCTAAGGGGCTCGCTGGCCTCCTGGGAGGGCCAGGAGCGTGATGCGGGGCTTGGCATCACCGGCCACAAGCTGTGGTCAGGGAAGTGACCTGACGTGGTGGCGGTGGAGCTATAGGCACGACGCAATCCCACGTGCGAGCTCAAAATCGAGCTCGAGAAAGAGGGAGAAGGAGCCAGGCCCGGCCCATAGGCCGGGCAAACGGGGCGCCCGCCCTGGGCCCCCGGAAGGCAGGGGCCCCAGCCTAGGTACTAGTTCGTAGGAAGCCCAGAAATACAGAGAGAGTAAAGAGGCCCCAGCGTCGATCATATTTCAAGGTCGCCCTCGACTCCTTCCTCTTCCCCAAATCCCATACTCGCACAACAGCACCGCCGTTCTCGTCTCCGATTCCAAGGTCGCCGCCAGCCACTAATGGAGACTAAAGGCACAAATCCACTCCCCAATGGGCTCTCCTCCCTTTCTCAATGTTCTGCTCGTTCCTCTATTAAATAGCTTTGCCCATCCGATGACTCCACATCTGCATGCATAGGTCTTCTTCTCCTCTTTAAACTTCAGTGGATCTAAGTGTGAGCGAGTCCTTGTGATCAGGAGATTAGGAGAACTGGAGACTGGAGAAGGGAGGATTATTCAGTTCATGGTGTTGTGTTCTCATTTGTGCCGACTGTAACCTTCGGGTCTGCTGATCTAGCCACTTACGTCGACATCAATCCATATCCAGGTGCTTTTGCTCCCTGTACTAATCATTTTATGCTGCCTGTTCTTGTTTAGTCACATGTCCTCTAAGATATTATTTATCCAGCAGTAATAGAAGGAAGAGAAAAAAAGCAGATCCCTAAAAGGATCAATTGACAATTTTTCAGAATTAGTAGTTTCTTCTAGAGATTCCCTAGAATTGGTCATAGTAATTGTTGAGGAGCAACCAACTGAGAATACAAATGTTGCTAGCGATGATACAAATGAGGTGGTAATAATTCCAGTGAGCATGAAAACGTAGCTCCTTCACCAAATTCCAAATCACCAAGTGTCAATGAACAACAATCATTCATTGTCGATATTTTTAATCCACGACACTGGGATAATCTCGATGATAAGGCTAGGGATATTTTAGTTGAGAAGGGTCCTGTAATAAATACTATAGTTCACTTGATTGATAAATACATTGTGCTGTCATGTTTACTGAGAAGATTCTAGATTAAAATCATCAAGCTATGCTATATACTGGATATTTACTTTGCTTTTGGAATCGAAAATATGTTGAGCTTTTGAGTAAACAAGGGCCCCTTCTTGTTGCCTTGCCCCTGGGCCCCATATATCCATGGGCCGACCCTGGAAGGAGCTTGCTCTTACGGTGAGGATGAGGAGCTACTGGGGGGAAGCCGTGGGTGCAGCAATGGCGGTGAATCGACGCGATGAACAGCGGTGATCGAAAGATGAAGAAGATCTCACTCCACTCGCTATAGTGGCGCTGAGCTCACTCGATGGTGCGTGGACGACGTAGGGGAGCTATACGGAGATCGTAGACAGGATCTTAGAGCGCGGGGCCGACATTGGTCGCAGCGGTGAGTGAAGCCATGGCGGTGATGGTTCGGCTCTACACGAGGAAGGAGAAGCGGAGAGACGGAGGAGGAAGTAGGGGGCATGGGGTTTCAGGGGAGAGTGAGAGGGGGTAGGGGGCTGCTCTAATCCAGCCCATGGCTCTCGATGGATGCACGTGCGGCGTCGATGGCCATGGCATGCCCACGGCCTTTCCTTGGCGCTGGTGGGAGGTAGGGGAAGGCCGGCGTTCATGGACTGGGCTGCACTGTACCATAAAAACGAGGTAAGTCTGCAGTAGTTTTAGTCTTTTCTTTTTTCTGTATTTCTCTCCTGTTTTCATTTTATTTATTTTGTTTTTCTTTTAACTTTATTAGAAATTAGTTTTACAAAATAGGAAACTTGATCCAATATTTATTTGCAATTTTAGACACTGCCACAAAATTTTGGGGGCCTTTGAAATAGTTTAAAATCATGTTTGAATTTAAATGGTCCATTAAGGTGATGTTGGTCCACTTCATAATTACTAGGGATTAATTGGTGGCGTAAATAATGTTGGATTCAACATGACAATGATTAGGGGAATTTATATAATATTGTTAACATTTTAGTTTTACTGTTTGAAGAATTAATTTATTTGACTTTATTTTAAATTTGAAATTGGCTTTGATGTTTATCAAGTGGCAATTTGGCTTAGTTAAACTTGATGACATGGCACCATTAGTGTGAGGACACTGTTGCATCACACTAGGCGTGTTACGACAAGTCCAAGCTCTACCGCAACTCGAAAGAAAACATTTCTCCCACCACCGGGAAGAAGACTTATGAGTTGATCCCATTCTTGGACATTATGCATCGTATCTTTAGGAACATACTATTCCCTCGCATTGGGAATTTGGATCAGGTTCACTCTTACCTCGTGGACATGTGCTGATGCGCCAGAAGGAGAAGAAAACGTAGCAAGTGTTGGACGTTTCTCATGTCATGTGGTATGAACTTCACTCAGGCGTGTTTGAGTGAGAGTGTCCTATTTATGGCCCCTATCTGATGCAGCCCATTGAGGAGACATGGACTTCTACTTTTTCGAAGGAGATGTTCGTGACTTGTGATCTGATTTCACATGAGGTTACCTGGCTGAGGCAGAAGGAGAATTGGGGTGTTTCGTCTGCTCCTGGCATGGAGGCTCCTGCTTAAGATTCAACGAGGTCTGACAAGCCAGACTATGACCTTCCCACCGAGGAGCCATCTTGGGCTTCTGATACGTCTCCAACATATCTATAATTTTTTATTGTTCCATGCTATTATATTATCTATCTTGGATGATTTATATGCATTTATATGCTATTTTATATGATATTTGGAACTAACCTATTAACCTACAGCCCAATGCCAGCTTTTGTTTTTTCCTTGTTTTTGAGTTTCACAGGAAAGGAATATCAAACGGAGTCCAATTGACCTGAAACTTTACGGTGATTGTTTTTGTACCAAAAGAATCCCATGTAGTATAGGAGATGCACCAGAGGAGTCTCGAGGCCTCCACAAGGGCGGAGGGCGCCCCCACCCCCTTAGGGCGCACCCTCCGAACTTGTGGGCCCCTCATGGACTCCCCTGACTTGTTCTCGATGGAAACACCTCTTATATATCCCCAAACCTCCAGAACATAACCTAGATCGGGATTTCCGCAACCGCAAGCCTCTGTAGCCACCAAAAACCAATCGGGGCCCTATTCCGGCACCCTGCCGGAGGGGGGAATCATCACCGATGGACATCTTCACATTCCTGGTGCTCTCCATGACGAGGAGGGATAGTACACCCTCGGTGCTGAGGGTATGTACCAGTAGCTATGTGTTTGATCTCTCTCTCTCTCTCTCTCTCTCTCTCTCTCTCTCTCTTTCTCTCTCTCTCTCTCTCTCTCTCTCTCTCTCGTGTTCTTGATTTGGCATGATCTAGATGTACCGCGAGCTTTGCTATTATAGTTGGATCTTATGATGTTTCTCCCCCTCTACCTTCTTGTAATGGATCGATTTTTCCCTTTGAAGTTATCTTATTGGATTGAGTCTTTAAGGATTTGAGAACACTTGATGTATACCTTGCATGTGCTTATATGTGATGACAATGGGATATTCATGCGATCTACTTGATGTATGTTTTGTTGATCAACTTGCGGGTTCTGTGACCTTGTGAACTTATGCATAGGTGTTGGCACATGTTTTCGTCTTGACTCTCTGGTAGAAAACTTTGGGGCACTTTTTGAAGTTCTTTGTGTTGGCTCTAATAGTTGAATCTGAGACTGTTTGAGAGAGACCATCTTCATCCTACACCTCCCACGGATTGATAAACCATAGGTCATCCACTTGAGGGAAATTTGCTACTATCCTACAAAACTCTGCGCTTGGAGGCCCAACACGAGTCTACAAGAAGAAGATTGCATAGTAGACATCAAGCTCTTTTCTGGCACTGTTGCCGGGGAGGTTAGTGCTTGAAGGTATATCTTTAGAACTTGCAATCGAATCTTTAGTTTCTTGTTCTATAACTAGTTTAGTTTATAAAAGAAAACTACCAAAAATGGAATTGAGCTTGCCTCATATGCTTCATCTTTTTAATGTCTTTCATGAAAATAAGGATTCCGATAATTGTGCCAAAGTGTTAGAAGAAGAATGCATTAAAATGTTTGGCACTAAATCTTTGGATGATGAGCATGATTTCAATGTTATTAGTTTGAATTCTTTGAATATCCATGGTGCTAATCATATGCAAAGCCATAAGCTTGAGGATGCTATGTTTGATGAAGATGATATTTTTTCTCCCCCATGTTTTGATGAGAAAATTTATTATGATGATAGCATGCCTCTTATTTATGATGATTATATTAATGAAAGTGGGTTTGGAATAGTGTCAACTTTAGGTATTAATGATCCCACTATTTTGGAGAGTCTTTGACAATATTGATAAAAGTGGATTTGGAGAGGTCATGACCTTATTTAGTGATGAATCCACTATTTCGGAAGAGGTTTCAATTGATTATGAGAACAAAGCTATCTATGATGATTATTGTGATGACATGTATGCTATAAAGAATAATGATATCCATAAAACTTGTCATCGTGATTTTAACTTTCAATTGGATTATGCCTCACATGATAGTTATTTCGTTGAATTTGCTCCCACTACCATGAATGAGAAGAATTTTGCTTATGTGGGGAGTAGTAAAATTTATATGCTTGTGCATCATGAAAATAATGCTTTATGTGATGGTTATATTGTTGAATTCATTCATGATGCTACTGAAAATTATTATGAGAGAGGAATATATGCTTGTAGGAGTTGCAATAATATCAAGTTTCCTCTCTACATGTTGAAAATCTTGAAGTTTTGCTCGCTTTACCTTCCTATGCAAGTTGATTCTTGTTCCCATAAGTTATTTGCTCACAAAATCCCTATGCATAGGAAATGGGTTAGACTTAAATGGGCTAGTCATATGCTTTATGATGCTCCCGTTATGTTACAATTCTTATCTTTTTATGTGAGCATAAATGAAATCATCATGCCTAGCTAGAAAGGCATTGTCGGGGGAAACGACACCTACGGGATCACGAGGAATCCCTTTTTCTATGGTTGGCGGGCGCAGGGCTGTGGAAAGAGCGGGATTGAGAGATCAACGCAGGCGGATTATCCAGGTTCGGGCCGCAAGCGATGCGTAATACCCTACTCCTACTGGTTTATGTTTATCTGGTGTTCTTGGACTAGCTACAAAGCATGCAGGGTCCAAAAAATCTGAATCCTCCCTCAGTATGTCGCGAGCCTCCTTTTATAGTCAAAGGGGCTGCCACAATGGCACACAGGAGGTGGAAAGCTATACAGTAGTCGAGTCTATCTCCTGGCACAGTAGGACAAACACATTTAGTGCGCTGTCGACGTGCCCTTCTTAATTTATCGGGGATGGCAAGGAACTTATCCTAGATGTCGCCGCTTCACCTAGCTTCGACGTGCGTTCGAACTGACGAGGCGTGTAGCGCCATGCTGGCTGGCTGGCTGCTAAGTTGGTGCGGTGGCAGAGTCTTCATGAAGATCCGCATGCCACCATGCAGGTGCTTACTTAGTTGTCCTAGAGGCCGCACGTCGCCACACAGGTGATCGCCAAGCTGGTGGGCTGGCAGCTGCATGGGAACGATGGTGGAGTCTTGGCAGATGTGGGCCTGACTGCGGCCCCGCAGATGTCTTCGGCAAGGGTCTTGCCGGGGGCCCGACAAGGGTCTTCTCGTGGCGTCGTGGGCGTCCCCGGCAAGGGTCTTGCTGGGGGGTTTCATGGGTATCCTCGGCAAGGATCTTGCTAAGGATTGTCGTCTTCTGGTTATCATCTAGTCCTGCATGTTCTTGGTCTTCACAAATATCTGCAGGCCACCATGGAGGTGCCTCCCGAGCCTCGGTTCCAAAGTGGTTGATGGTGTTGGAACTCTTGGGCTCAAGGGTGGTGGCTCTGCTGGTGTTGGGCAAGTTTCCCCGGCAAGGTTCTTGCCGGGGCTGTGGAGGCCGCCCCGGCAAGGGCCTTGCCGAGGGAGTTCACCTTGCCCCTGTGCTCTTCGTGTTTCTGGCTTGGCGTTGCTTTGGTTGTCCTGTGGCTTTGCTTCCTTCCTTTGCCCTGCTAGGTGTGGCCGCAGGCGCGGCTCCAACTGCCCGCGCACAAGTAAAGGGGTACAAAATAGGACCCCTCCATTTGTACGCCGACAGGAGCCCCCGGTCCTGGGCCACACATAAGCGCGACGCTTTGTTGGGCTAGTCCCAAAGCGGTGCACGGGCATGCGGGGCCGAGTTGTACCGCAGTAACTCCCTCGCTAGTTGCACTTCCCCATGACCCGCATTGAATGCACAACGTGGGGGTCGTGCGTGACGTGGGGGTCATGCGTGGGGCGGCTGTTGCCCTCATGCGTCATATTGTGGTAAATGGTGAAGAGGCGGCCCGCGTCTTCCCCATAAAAGGGAGCAAAACGCAGGGGCACGATTCATTTACTAGGTGGAATCGGGACGCGGCCTTCAAGGTGCCCGTGCCCCATGGTCACGGGGTGGAATGTGGTCGCTTCAGTCGTCCTCTTGATTCTGGTTCGCTTGCCACATGTCCTCCATGCCTCGAGGAGGGTAGGTGGTGGACGCGGAGGGCACGGGCCATAATGTGGAGGCAGGAAACTGGGTCTTCACTGATTGGAGCAGCGGGTCGGTCCCCATTCCTTGCGCCCCTCGGCGGCCGGATTGGTTGAGCACGACGGCCGAGCCTCGGCCCCGCCCCTTTATAAGAAGTGGAGGGGGACGGCGTCCTTCGATCCTCCAGCGCTCATCTCCTCCGCCTTGACTCCTTTCTTCCCTTTGTCATGGCGATAGGGCGCGCTGGTGCTCCGATGGCGGCGACGAGGACCTCCGCTCGACAGCGTGCCCTTCCTCCTAAGAGCTCGTGGCGATGGAGCCGGCCACGAGAGGAAGAGGGAGGGGGCTAGGCCAAGGCCGCCGTGGCGCTTGGGGAAGAGGAGGACGGGCGGCGCACCGGCTTCGCCTCCGCCAGCGGCCCCTCCTCCAATGGAGGTCCATGTCGGAGACCAGCCCCGCGAGTTCTACGTCAGGCTGCGAAGGCCGGTGCGCGGCCATCTTCGTCTCCCCACTCTGTTTGCTCAGGAGATGGAGCTCGACCTGCCTCAGGCCTTGAGGCTGCATATGAGGGGCTGCGGGAATGGCATCATGCAAGTCAACGTCGACTTCCCCGCCCCTCAAGTTATGTATCTCCGCCGTGGATGGAAGACCTTCGCTCGTGACCATAGCCTGTTGGAGGGGCTCTTCCTCCAATTCAAATTGATGGAGAACGGCCTGCTCTCCGTCAAGGTCTTTGGGCTCTTGGGAACTCGCTTAAGGTGTTGCGTGGAGAGCTCCTCTGACGGCGAAACCTCCTCCTTGAGCGGGAGTGACAAGGAGGACAGCGACAGCGATGACGAGGGTGTCAAGCGAGAGGACGCCGACTCCGACTGACCACGCCGCCCCCCTCCCTCGGCTTCGCACCTTGCCGAGGGTCTTCCTCGTCAAGCTCTCCATTGGCGTGTTCCCCGCCGCTTCCTTTTTGCCTTCACCTACCGCACCTGGGAGGAAAGGGGCAAGAACGGAGATCACGAGGAACCTATCTTTCCTTTTTAATTGTAGGCACTTGCGAAATCTTAATTTCTATATAATGTAATCTCTCGAGCCCATGCTTGTATCCTGTAACCTTTGTACTCGCATCAGCATATTAATGAAAAAGTCTAGCCCTGCCGGTAACTCATGCATGTGTATGTTCGTGCGAAGGTGAAATGCCTCCTTAGTGTAAATAAACGAGTCCTTTCAGCAAGCCACCTTGTCGGCGCCCCTTGCGCCTGCCGGAGAATCACATCTGCCAGGTTACAGACAAAGGGCCCAGCCCCCGTCCACCTATTTTTGAAAAGGGTCACCACGACCACTCTAACCGAAGCAGTGTTGGAGTCGGAAATGGGATCCCCCGAGTCCTTAAAGAAGAGTGGCGAGGTTTTCTAATGCACAAGTCACAGGTTACGAATACGATTGGGAAAGAGGTAAACTTTATCTGCTTGGTTTTCCGGGGATCGCTGTGCTGGGCGGTCTTCTCAACTTCTTGCTGGAGCTGGGTCCTTGGCGGGATCGCGCATCCTTGCCGTGGCTGGAAAGAAGAGAGGGCAAAAGCACGGAACCTCGCTGGTTCACTAACATTTACTGGAATCAAAAAGAAGTACAGTACCCTGGACAAGCATGCATATACGTATATATATAAAGATGGAAATCAACAGGAAACTATACATACTAAGGGATTCCTTTTCCCTGACTCCGCACAGGGTCTGCGCCTGGCTCCGTACATAGGGTTACATGCCTTGGAGGCAAGGCTAGTACGAAACGGAGGTTGTCGGGGCTCCCGGAAACTGCGCCTTAGGGGTAAAACTTGTGAAGATGTTCAATATTCCAAGAGTTGCTCACTGGAATGCCATCTTCGGTCTCCAGGCGGACCGCGCCAGGCCTGGTGACTCGTATTACCCAATAAGGGCCTTCCCACTTTGTTGTCAACTTGTTTGGGTTCTTGGAGGATTGGATCCGCCGAAGAACAAGGTCGCCTTCCTCAAGGCTTCGGCCGTGAACCTTGCAGCTATGATAGCGGCACAAGGCTTACTGATAGCGAGCGGCCAGCACAGCAGCCCGAAGATGATCTTCCTCAAGGAGTGTCGCATCATCTTGGCGCAACTGCTCTTACTCAAGCTCATCATAAGCGAGCACTCGAGGTGACCCGTATATGAGTTCAGTGGGGAGAAATGCTTCTGTTCCGTATACGAGGGCAAAGTGTGTCTGGCTAGTGGCTCGATTTGGTGTCGTCCTAATTGACGAAAGAACCATTGGCAACTCATCAATCCAGTGCCTTCCGCACTTGTGCAGCTTGTCAAGAAGTTCTGGTCTTGAGGCCCCGCAACACTTCCGCATTTGCCCTCTCAGTCTGGCCGTTACTTTTGGGATGGGCAACAGAAGCAAAACATACCTTGCTGTCGAGGTCTTGAATGTACTGCATGAAGGTGCGGCTTGTGAGCTGTGTGTTGTTGTTGGTGATGACTCTGTTCGGCACACCTAAACGACAGACTAGTCCCTTGAAGAACTTGACGGCTGACTGTGTTGTTACCTTTCTCACTGGCTCCACTTCCGGCCACTTTGTGAACTTGTCGATCGTGACGTACAAGTACTCAAAGCCCCTGATAGCACGGGGAAAGGGGCCTAGTATGTCGATCCCCCAGACCAAAAATGGCCAGGAAAGAGGGATTGTCTAAAGATCTTGGGCGGGTTGATGAAGCTTCTTTGAATGGAACTGACACGCTTCACACTTGGTTACTAGTGCAGTTGCATCCTCGAGGGCGGTGGGCCAGAAGAAACCTTGCCGGAACGCTTTGCCGGCAAGAGCCCTTGACCCCATGTGGTAACGACACATGCCTCCATGTATCTCCGCCAACAGCCTCAGTCCATCCTCATGAGGAATGCACTTCAATTTCACACCGTTCAGTCTTCTTCTATAGAGGGCATCTTCCACAAACTGGTACATGTTAGACCGACGGGCTACTTTCTCTGCTTCTTCCCGCTCCTCGAGGAGCTCTACTGTTTGGAGGAAACGGACGGTGGGTTGCGCCCATGCTAGAGCTTGGGGCTCAATGGCAAGGACTAAAGGATCATCTTCGGCCCTAAGGGCAGCTGCTTCTATGGCCAGGGCGTGACGCCCTGCCGAGGGTTGCTGCTCTCCGGCAAGCTTGGGACTCCCGGCAACGTCGTTGCCGGCGGCTCCTGGGAGCTCAGTAGGAAAGTACTTGCCAAGGTCTGCCTTCCTTTGTTTGTTCTGTCCTGCTGATGGTTCAATGGATGGGTGAGTTAACTAAAGCACAAAGGTACCTGGTTCCACAGGCAACTTGAGGGCAGCATGCTTTGACAGGTCGTCAGAAATGTTGTTCTCCGCTTGGGGAACATCCCCTGCTTGCAATCCGTCAAAGCGCTCTTCCATCTTCCTCACTTCATCCACATAGGCATCCATCAACGGGCTCTGGTAGTCCTTGTTTACTTGCTTGACGACGAGTTGCGAATCACCTCTGACGATGAGCTTTCTGATTCCAAGGTCTGCTGCAATCCTGAGACCGGCCAACAACCCCTCGTACTCCGCCATGTTTTTCGTTGATTTTTCCCGGGGAAAGTGCATCTGGATTATGTACCTGAGGTGCTCTCCGGTGGGCGGGACAAGTAACATGCCGGCAACAACACCTTGGAGTGAGAAAGCTCCATCAAAGTACATAATCCACTCACTGCTCGTCTCCTTGCCGGGGAGGGTGGTCTCTTGAATCTCCTCGTCGGGCGTTGCAGTCCATTCTGCTATGAACTCCGCTAGGGCTCGGCTCTTGATTGTTGTAGTACTTTCAAACTTGAGGCCAAAGCTCGATAGCTCCAACGCCCACTCCACAATCCTCCCAGTTGCATTTGGGTTGTGCAAGATTCATTGCAATGGGAGGCGCGTGACGACGGTGATCTCATGTGCTTGGAAATAGTGGCACAGCTTTCTCGGGGCCATGAGGAGGCTGAAAAGTAGCTTCTGCATACCAGAATATCTTGACCTAGCCCCCTGCAAGAGGGAACTGACAAAATAGACTGGGTGCTGCACCATCTTCTTCTTCTATCCTACTTTGCTCATCTGCTCAGACTCCGCCTTGCCGGGATCGGGTCTCGCTGGGGGTTCTGTCTTGCCGGTGTCAGACTCTGCCGAGAAGGGCCCCGTCCCGCCACCTGATGGCTCCGCTAGTACTGCTGCCTCTTCCTCAAGTTCCCTCTGCACCACCAGCGCGGCATTGACTACTTGATTCATTGCTGCCAAGTATAGCAGCAACGGCTCTTGTGGTTTGGGCGCGACTAGTATCGGCGTGGAGGAGAGATACCTCTTCAAATCTTGTAGTGCAGCCTCTGCCTCCGGAGTCCACTTTACTGGACCCGCCTTTTTCAAAACTTTGAAAAAGGGGAGGGCGCGCTCAGCAGATTTGGAGATGAATCTACTCAAGGCGGCAACGCAGCCGGTGAGCCTACAGACGTCTTTGACCCGCTTCGGTGCTTCAATCTGCTCGATCACCTTGATCTTGTCGGGATTTGCTTTAATTCCGCGCTGAGACACAAAGAACCCAAGAAATTTGCCGGACGGGACACCGAACACACACTTCTGTAGGTTGAGCTTGAGGTTGATCTTACGCAGATTTGCAAATGTTTCTTCTAGGTCTTGTATGAGCGTGGCCCTATCCTTGGTTTTGACCACTATATCATCCACATAGGCTTCCATATTTCTATGTAGTTGGGGCTCAAAACCAATTTGGACCGCTCGGGCAAACGTCGAACCGGCACTTTTCAACCCGAAAGGCATCCGTACAAAAGAGTATGTACCACATGGGGTTATGAACGCGGTCTTCTCTTCGTCTTTTTTCATCATGAAGATCTGGTGGTATCCTGAGTAGGCGTCGAGGATTGACAGCAGGTCACACCTGGTAGTGGAGTCTACAATCTAGTCGATGCGTGGCAGGGGGAAGGGATCCTTTGGAGAAGCTTTATTGATGTCTGTGTAGTCAATACACAGCCTCCACTTCCCATTTGCCTTACGCACCACCACCGAATTGGCCAACCACGTGGGGTGGAGTACACCTCTAACTAGGCCCGCCGCCTCCAACTTCCTGATCTCTTCTATGATGAACTCTTGTCGCTACAAAGCTTGCTTCTTGACCTTTTGCTTGACGGGCCGCTCATGAGGACAGACAGCAAGATGGTGCTCAATCATCCCCCTGGGAACACCAGGAATGTCGGATGCTTGCCATGCAAACACATCGACATTCGCCCACAGGAAGGCGATGAGCGCGCTTTCCTATTTGCTGTCGAGGGTGGAGCTTATGGTGAAATCCCCGCCCGTGCTGTCCTCCTTGACAGACACCTTCTTGGTTTCTGGTGGTGCGGCCTTGGACTTCTTGCTCTTGCCGGTGGAGCTCTCTGGCACGTTCTCAATAGGAGTGCAGCACTCCGAAGAGGTGCGCTTGCCGGAGTGGGTGCAAGGGGTCTCACCGGAAGAGATCTTGCCGGAAGGGGTCTTGCCGGCCTTCTTCCTCCCTGGAGCTTCAGCAGCAGGGGCAAGTGTCTTCACGGCAGCTGCTGCAACTGCCTCTCAGTAAAGTTGATCGACACAAATGAGTGCATCTTTCTTGTCGGAGGGGACGGTGATGATGGCCAGCGGCCCTGGCACCTTTAACGTGTTGTAGGCATAGTGGGACGCCGCCATGAACTTGGCCAGCGCTGGGCGGCCAAGGATCCCATTGTATGGCAAGGGGATCTTGGTGACATCAAAGACGATCTTCTCCATCCTATAGTTCAGCTCGCCTCCAAATGTAATGGGCAGTGTGATTTTACCTTTACACTGGCTCCTTCCTGGGCTGACCCCTTGAAACGTGCCCGTCTCTTCGAGGTCTCCATCAGGAATTTGCAGCTTCTTGATCACAGCGGGCGAGATCAAATTCAGACCGGCCCCACCGTCAACCAACACTTTCGTCACCTTAAGGTTGTGTATTGTTGGCAAGACCAACAATGGCAAACACCTGACCATAGTTGTGCGATCAGGGTGATCCTCGGTGTAAAAAACGATGGGCGTGCGGGACCACTTCAGGGGCTTTTGCGAATCGAATGACGGCTCTGCCACAGCGACCTCACGCGCCCACTACTTCAGTTGGCGGTGTGAGGTGTGCAACGAGGTGCCACCATCGACGCACATGGCCTCTGTAGCCTTCTGGAACTCATGCTTGCCGGACTCGTCATCCTCGTCATGATCATCATCTTCCTCTTTCTTATCGCGGCCCCGAGCGGGCCACTCTTGTTGGTTATCTTTGTCGCGGTGCCCCCTTGGCCACCACGCTTCTTGCCGGATCCCTCAGCACCATCCTGACCCTTCTCCTTGTCTCGCCTTTCATATTCAGCCTTCTGCTTTTCAGCAAGCAGCTCAACTTGTCGGCAGTTCTAGAGGTCATGGCCCTTGGTGCGGTGGATCTTGTAGTACTGCTTGTCGGAGCCTCCTGGCTTGCCGGCGGCTGCCAGGGCCAAGCAGGCGGTACACCCGGCAAACTCCTTGCCGGTGTCGTCAGCCTTGGCCTTTTTGGTGGCGCCGAGCTCACCAGATCCATCAACGGAAAGCACAGTCTTGCCCTTGCGCTTCCTGTTGTGGCGCCGACCCTTCTTTGTCGGGGCGGCGGTGTCTTCGTCTGTGGAGTCGGTTTCCGCACTGGCATCCTCGCCAAGGTACTTCCTCCCCTCTTCAGCTCGAGCAGATCTATCGGCCAGAACATAAAGTTCGGCCACATCCTTGACCTTGTTCATCGCCAACTCTTCACACATCTTGCGATTGCGCACATTATGATGGAGTGCGCTGATAACTATGGCGGGATGAACATCTGGGATGTTGTACTGCACTTGGCTGAACCTCTATATGTACTTGCGCAGGTTTTCTCCTTCTTTCTGGGGGATGATGTGCAAATCGCTTGCCTGGCCATGAGGTTGGTGGCCTCCAGTGAAGGCGCCAACAAACTCATGACACAAATCCGACCAAGAAGAAATGGCATCCACTGGCAAGTGCATCAACCACGACATGACGTTGGGTTTGAGTGCCAATGGGAAGTAATTGGCAAGCACCTTGTCGTCAGGAGCTCCAGTAGCTTGCATCGCGATGGTGTACATGCTGAGGAACTCCGACAAGTGGGTCTTGCCGTTGTACTTCTCGGCAACATCGAGCTTGAACATGCGGTGGGAGGGCCACTGGAACTGCCGCAATTCTCGGGTAAAGGCTGGACAACCAACCTCGTAAGGCAGGTCGCCGGGGCCTCCCGGCGCCAGGTGGTCCATAGTAGGCCCCACACGCCAATCTGACTGATGGCGAGTCTCCCATCGTCGTTCGATGGTAGTTCGAGCGTCTTCCTGGACCCGTTCCCGAAGGACTTGAAGTTGGTCGCGGTGGGTTCGCAGGTCGGACGACATTGTGGAAACTTTGTCACCGACGTCGGGTCGACGGGCCGGTGGATGTTGTCGCGGCCGTGGGAGGGGGTCCACTATGGTTGCAGAGTCTCTGGTCCCCCCACCACCATCATGCACCGGCTCGTCAGGACGCCGGTGCGAGGGTCCCACCGAGAACAGCTCGTCTTTATTGGCGAAGCTGACGAAGCTTTGGATGGTGGCTCTCCACTCGTCGAGCTTCTCCACAGTAGGGGGGAAGTCGAGGAGCAGCTGCATGCGCGCCAGCACTTCTACTGGTGTAGGCGGTGGCGAGATCTGAGTAGACCATGATGCGCTCCGACTTCTAACCGGGTTAGAAGGGGCTCTGTCACGGTCTTGCGGTCACACGCCGCCTGCATCGGCGTCTAAGCGCGCACGCCGGACTGGTTCATCCTACGAGTGGCGCACAGGGCTCTTTCCGCGGTGGTGCCCGGGGGCTCCGGCATCACGGTGTTGCTCATCGCGCGCGGCCTGGGAAGGGCGTGGTGCGGGCACCACCTAGGGTGCCGTAGAGGCTGCTGCGCCGCCCGTGGGTAGCACGGCCCCGCCCCCGGACCTAGCGGCGCGTGGCTCGTCATCTCGGATTCGGGCAACGCCGCTCCACTGGCTCCGATTGCCAGAATTTCATGGATGCTCGTGGGCCACCTCTCCAGCCCCATCCGTGGGCACCCGACCGCCTGCTAGAGTTGGCGCGGACGGGCCGGCCCTGGACGAGCTGATCGTTGTGATCCCCTTTCTCTTGGGGGCCATGGTGATGATGAAGTCGGTGTGCTAACCTTCAAACCAGATTTTCACAGCTTGCGCCCCTTACCTGGCACGCCAAAGATGTCGGGGGAAATGATACCTACGGGATCACGAGGAATCCCTTTTGCTACGGTTGGCGGGCGCGAGGCTGTGGAAAGAGCGGGATTGAGAAATCAACGAAGGCGGATTATCCAAGTTCGGGCCGCAAGCGATGCGTAATACCCTACTCCTGCTAGTTTATGTTTATCTGGTGTTCTTGGACTAGCTACAAAGCGTGCAGGGTCCAAAAAATTCGTATCCTCTCTCAGTACGCCGCGGGACTCCTTTTATAGTCAAAGGGGCTGCCACAGTGGTACACAGGAGGTGGAAAGCTATACAGTAGTCGAGTCTATCTCCTTGCACCATAGGACAAATGCATTTAATGCGCTGCCGACGTGCCCTTCTTGCTTTATCGGGGACATCAAGGAAGCTCGTCCCAGCTGTCGCCGCCTCGCCTGGCTTCGACGCGCGTCCGAACTGACGAGGCATGTAGCGCCACGCTGGCTGGCTGGCTGCTGAGTTGGTGCGGTGGCAGGGTCTTCACGAAGATCTGCATGCCACCACACAGGTGCTTGCTGAGTTGGCCTAGAGGCCGTACGTGGCCACGTAGGTGCTCGCCTAGCTGGTGGGCTGGCAGCTGCATGGGAACGGTGATGGAGTCTTGGCAGATGTGGGCCTGGCTGCGGACCCACGGATGTCTTCGGCAAGGGTCTTTCCGTGGCATCGTGGGCATCCCCGGCAAGGGTCTTACCCGGGGGGGGGGGTCTCGTGGGTATCCTCGGCAAGGATCTTGCCGAGGATCGTCGTCTTCTGGTTATCATCTAGTCCTGCATGTTCTTGGTCTTCACAAAGATCTGCAGGCCACCATGGAGGCGCCTCCCGAGCCTTGGTTCCAAAGTGGTTGATGGTGTTGGAACTCTTGGGCTCAAGGGTGGCGGCTCTGCTGGTGTTGGGAAAGTTGCCCCGACAAGGTTCTTGCTGGGGTTGTGGAGGCCGCCCCGGCATGGGCCTTGCTGGGGGAGTTCACCTTGCCCCTCTGCTCTTTGTTTTTTTGGATTGGTGTTTCTCCGTTTGTCTTGTGGCTTTTCTTCCTTCCTCTCCCCCCTAGGTGTGGCCGCAGGCACGGCTCCAACTGCCCGCGCACAAGTAAAGGGGTACAAAATAGGACCCTTCGATTTGTGCACCGACAGACATTAAAGAAAAGAGCTTGTTGGGAGACAAGCCAACATTTATACCTACTGTTTTTGTGTGTTCACATGATTACGCTACTGTAGTAATCATGTTTTATAGCTTTTGCTTCAATAAAGTGCCAAGTAAGACCTTTGGGAGGATCAATGGTGATAGTTGATTTGATCTTGCTAAAAAACAGAAACTTTTGCGCTCAAGAAAACAATTACCATTTTTAACAGAAGCACGATAAAATACTAATTAATTCTTCACAAGATTAATAAAAAAATTCTTAGGTTTTCCTAATTTTTTAGAATTTTTGGAGTTACAGAAGTATTCGAGAGTTACAAATTACTACAAACTGTTCTGTTTTTGACAGATTCTGTTTTCGATGCATAGTTTGCTTGTTTTATAGTTTCTATGGCTTATATTGCTTAATATAAATTGTAGAAATGATAGGATAAAGTAGGAATCATGTGAGAAAAATTATGAATCTTGTCTTGATAGTACCTAAGTGCTGATTTGCTTTATTATACTAATGGAGCTACGAGTTTCTGTTAAGTTTTGTGTTATGAAGTTTTCAAGTTTTGGGTGAAGTTTCGATGGACTAAGGAATAAGGAGTGGAAATAGCCTAAGCTTGGGGATGCCCAAGGCACACCAAGGTAATATTCAAGGACAACCAAGAGCCTAAGCTTGGGGATGCCCTGGATGGCATCCCCTCTTTCGTCTTCGTTCATCGGTAACATTACTTGGAGCTATATTTTTATTCACGACATGATATGTGTTTTGCTTGGAGCATCATTTTATGTTATTAGGATTTGCTTGCTGTTATTTAGAGTAATTTTTTTCATCTTCTATTTCAATAAAAAGGTCAGGTATAGCCTTTACCATACTTATTCTACAAGTCTATATGTTGTTGTTTTAAAAACAGAAAGTTTGCTGTTGTGTTTTGAATATTTGCGAATAGTGAGGACATGATAAAATCTTGAAATTTTTACACAATCAGTAAAAACAAATTATCTACAGTGTGGTAATTTTTCAGAATTTTTGGAGTTAGGGAAGTATGATTCCTCTTGTATTCTTTACAGACTATCCTGTTTAGACAGATTGTTGTTATCATTGCATTGTTTGCATATGTTTTCTTGTTTAATGATTCTATTTAAGGATAGGACTATTAAATATGAAGAGGCATTTAGTATGAAATGTCAAATTATAATTTTAGTGATTTTCTATAGCAGAGAATGATAAGGTTTTGCATGGATTTATACTAACCTATCTCACGAGTTCTTGTTGAGTTTTGTGTGGATGAAGTTTTTGAGAATTAGGAAAACCGTGATATGAGAGGAATTAAGGAGACACACAAGCTGAAGCTTGGGAATGCCCAAGGCATCCCTAGTTAATATTCCAAGAATTCTCAAGCATCTAAGCTTGGGGATGCCCCGGTTGGCATCCCACCTTTCTTCTTTGACAACTAACGTGTAGTTTTGCTTGAGCCTAAGTTTTTGCTTCTTCACATGATATGTGCTATCCTTGCAATGTCATTTTATTTTGTTTTGCTTGTTGTTTGAATAAAATCTTAAGATCTAAAATACTTAAATGTTAGAGAGTCTTCACATAGTCACATAATTATTCGACTACTCATTGATCTTCATGGCAATTGATTTGAATTACATATTTACATAGTCTTCACATACTTAAATAAGATCTTTTGGAGTAGTTTGTCATTTGCTCTAGTGCCTCACTTATATGTTTTTAGAGCACGACGGTAGTTTTATTTTGAAGAAATTGATGAACTCTCATTATTCACTTATATTATTTTGAGAGTCTTAAACAACATGGCAATTTTCTTTGGTTATAAATCTAGTCCTAATATGATAGGCATCCAAGAGGGATATAATAAAAGCTTCCATATAAAGTGCATTGAATACTATGAGAAGTTTGATTCCTTATGATTGTTTTGAGATATGAAGATGGTGATATTATAGTCATGCTAGTGAGTAGTTGTGAATTTGAGAAATACTTGTGTTAAGGTTTGTGAGTCCCGTAGCATGCACGTATGGTGAACCTTTATGTAATGAAGTTGGAGCTTGAGATACTTTTTGATTGTCTTCCTTATGAGTGGCGGTCGGGGATGAGCGATGGTCTTTTCCTACCAATCTATCCCCCTAGGAGCATGTGTGTAGTACTTTGTTTCGATTACTAATAGATTTTTGCAATAAGTATGTGAGTTCTTTATGACTAATATTGAGTCCATGGATTATACGCACTCTCACCCTTCCACTATTGCTAGCCTCTCTTGTACCGCGCAACTTTCGACGATACCTTAAACCCACCATATACCTTCCTCAAAACAGCCACCATACCTACCTATTATGGCATTTCCATAGCCATTCCGAGATATATTGCCATGCAACTTTTCGCCGTTCTGTTTACTATGACACACACCATCATTGTCATATTGCTTTGCATGATCATGTAGTTGACATCGTATTTGTGGAAAAGCCACCGTTCATAATTCTTTCATACATGTCACTCTTGATTCATTGCACATCCCGGTACATCGCTGGAGGCATTCATATAGAGTCATATTTTGTTCTAAGTATCGAGTTGTAAGTAAATAATAGTGTGATGATCTTCATTATTAGAGCATTGTCCCATGTGAGGAAAAAAAGAGGAAAGGCCAAAAAAAGAGAAGGCCCAAAAAAACAAAAAAATAGGAGAAAAAGAGAGAAGGGGCAGTGCTACTATCCTTTTACCACACTTGTGCTTCAAAGTAGCACCATGATCTTCATGATAGAGAGTCTCCTATATTGTCACTTTCATATACTAGCGGGAATTTTTCATTATAGAACTTGGCTTGTATATTCCAACGATGGGCTTCCTCAAATTGCCCTAGGTCTTCATGAGCAAGCAAGTTGGATGCACACCCAGTTAGTTTCCTTTTTGAGTTTTCATAAACTTATAGCTCTAGTGCATCCGTTGCATGGCAATCCCTACTCACTCACATTGATATCTATTGATGGGCATCTCCATAGCCCGTTGATATGCCTAGTTGATGTGAGACTATCTCCTTCTTTTTGTCTTCTCCACAACCACCTTCTATTCCACATATAGTGCTAGGTCCATGGCTCATGCTCATCTATTGTGTGAAAGTTGAAAATGTTTGAGAACATCAAAAGTATGAAACAATTACTTGGCTTGTCATCGGGGTTGTGCATGATTTGAGTATTTTGTGTGATGAAGATGGAGCATAGCAAGACTATACGATTTTGTAGGGATAAGCTTTCTTCGACCATGTTATTTTGAGAAGACATAATTGCCTTGTTAGTATGCTTGAAGTATTATTGTTTTATGTCAATATTAAACTTTTGCTTTGAATCTTATGGATCTGAATATTCCTGCCACAATAAAGAAAATTACATGGATAAATATGTTAGGTAGCATTCAAACATCAAAAAAACTATTTTTATCATTTACCTACTTGAGGACGAGCAGGAATTAAGCTTGGAGATGCTTGATACGTCTCCAACGTATCTATAATTTTTGATTGTTCCATGCTATTATATTATCTATCTTGGATGTTTTATATGCATTTATATGCTATTTTATATGATTTTTGGGACTAACCTATTAACCTAGAGCACAGTGCTAGTTTCTGTTTTTCCTTGTTTTTGAGTTTTGTAGGAAAGGGATATCAAACGGAGTCCAATTGACCTGAAACTTTACGATGATTGTTTTTGGACCAAAAGAAGCCCATGGAGTACCGACGATGTGCCAGAGGAGTAGCGAGGCCTCCACAAGGGTGGAGGGCGCCCCCACCCCCTTAGGGCGCGCCCTCCGACCTTGTGGGCCCCTCGTGGACTCCACTGACCTTTTCTCAATGCCAACACCTCTTATATATCCCAAAACCCGCAGAACAGAACCTAGATCGGGAGTTCCGCCGCCGCAAGACTATGTAGCCACCAAAAACCAATCGAGACCCTATTCCGGCACCCTGCCGGAGGGGGAAATCATCACTTGTGGCCTTCTTCATCATCCCGGCGCTCTCCATGACGAGGAGAGAGTAGTTCACCCTTGGGGCTGAGGGTATGTACCAGTAGCTATGTGTTTGATCTCTCTCTCTCTCTATACATATATATCTTGTGTTCTTGATTTGGCATGATCTTGATGTACCGCGAGCTTTGCTATTATAGTTGGATCTTATGATGTTTCTCCCCCTCTACCTTCTTGTAATGGATTGAGTTTTCCCTTTGAAATTATCTTATCAGATTGAGTCTTTAAGGATTTGAGAACACTTGATGTATGTCTTGCATGCGCTTATCTGTGGTGACAATGGGATATTCACGTGATCTACTTGATGTATGTTTTGGTGATCAACTTGCGGGTTCTATGACCTTGTGAACTTATGCATAGGGGTTGGCACACGTTTTCATCTTGATACTCCGGTAGAAACTTTGGGGCACTTTTTGAAGTTCATTGTGTTGGTTCGAATAGATGAATCTAAGATTGTGTAATGCATATCGTATAATCAAACCCGCGGATATTGGAATGTGGGATTGGAACCAATTGAGATTGGAATTTCATCAAAAGTTTTATCCTATGCATATGGTTCATCATGATAGGAATTATATATATAATTTTTGGCCTCACGAAGGAGAAAGTATCGCTCCAGATTGGGGGAGGCTTAAGTACATTATGTACACATGCCTCAATCATGAGCTCTCAAGAGAAATTATCTTACAAACATTTTATGCTCAGCTTTGTCATAATGATCAAACCATGCTCGATTCTTCTTCAACTGGTTCCTTTACGAAGAAACTATTGAATCTAGATGGGATCTTCTGGAAAGAATTAAACACAAATCTAAAGATTGGGAACTCGACAAAGGTAATGAGTTAGGTATAATACTTGAGGTTGATTGTGTTAAATCTTTAATGGATATCGATGTTTTTCATAAGTTTAGCACTAAATATGGACTTGACTCTGGGATAGTAGCTTCCTTTTGTGAAACATTTGCTACTCATGTTGATCTCCCTAAGGAGAGGTGGTTTAAATATTATCCCCCTATTAAAGAAAAGATTGAGGAACCTGGTAAGAACGAAGTATGTCTACCAGAGGGGGTGAATGGGAGTTTTAAATTTTCTTCAGAAATCTCAAAACTCTCGGAACCCAGCAGCGGAGCGAATGAAAAACAAAGTACAACGAGCTAAAACAAACTACCGAATGGAAACTAAAACATGCATCTATACAAATCACATGATTGAGATAGTTCGAATGTAAATAGGAGTAGCAGAGGTGACCAATGATGCTCGATGGATACAAGGTATTTGGCAGACCAGCTTGTCCTTCTACACAAGGACTACGTCTGGTTGGAGGGGTTGTGACTTAACACAAAAGATAAACTCTCTTCACCCTATTCTCTTCAACAATTGGTTCGTCAACCAATTCCGATCACTCATGGTAGATAATTTAGGTGATCTCCGAACCTTTATAGACTTCTTATTCGAGAACCACAAGGTCTCTGAAGAAATTGACACCTAACCGTCTAGAGAGTTTACAGCTCTCAAGAGTAATAAGTGAAGTGTACTGGACTTAGATATGAGTGATGTGAACCACTATCTAATTTTTCAGCTCTAGAGGTTTTCTCTCGGCGGATTTTAAACTTAAATCGCTCGGAGAGGAGGTTGCTCAACAATCTTCTCAGAATGAAATGGAGCAGCCACCGGACAATGCTGGCGCGGGGTGCCTATTTATAACCGCAGCCTTACCTATTGGGAAATGACCATTTTGGACACGCGGTCCATCCAATGGCCAACCGACACATTCTCAACGGTCGAATTTCAAAGAGCAACAGTAACATTACTTGAGGAACAAGTAATGCTAATTCCTCGGTCCAAGACAAATCTCTCACAGCGAAGAAGATCACTGTCTCTTGTTGGCAAGTATTTTCTCAGAGCACAAAGAGATTTCTCTCGCAACTTTCATAGGATTTGGGTTTAGCATCAGAGAATGAACGCTTCGAATGCTACACCCCTCTTAATAGTACAACCGGAAATAATATCATCCACAGAAATTTGATACACAAAAAGATCGCCATTAACAGCACGAGTGAAAAGAGTGGAATCAATGGATCCTGGCTTGAACCCCTTTTCATGCAGAAACTTCTTCAGGGTGTCATGCCAAACTCGAGGGGCTTGCTTCGGCCCATATAGAGCCTTCTTCAACCTGAAAACTTTGTTAGGAAACTAAGGGTGTTCAAAGCTAGGTGGCTGCTTAACATATACTCCCTCATCAAGTTCACCATTAAGGAAAGCCCTTTTCACATCCAGTTGATAAAGCAGGATATCATTGAAATTTGCATAAGTGAGAAGAATACGAATTGCCTCAAGGCGAGCAACAAGAGTATATCCTTCATCGAAATCAATACCTTCTACATGTGTATATCCTTGAGCGACAAGACGTGCTTTGTTTCTCACAACAATGCCATTTTCATATTGCTTGTTCTGGAATATCCAGTTGGTGCTGATGATATCATGCTTCTTAGGATACGGCCTGTCAACCAATTCCCATACATCATTCAATTCGAATTGCACCAACTCTTCTTGCATAGCATTCATCCAATCAGGATCATTCATGGCTTCCTCATACTTGGTAGGTTCTGCCAATGAGACAAAGGAGAAATAGCCACAGTAGTTAGCCAAACGAGTGCGAGAGCGAGTTGCGGATCAATAACCTGGATTCTCGAGATCTTCGAGAATTAATGAAGGATCAACTCGATTTGCCACTCGTGGGTGAGGATTTTCATCTTGATTTCATTTCCCTCAGCATCAGCATTAGGATTGGCATTTGGGTCACCATTTTCATCGGGATTTCCATTCTGATTGGCATTAGGATTCTGGTTGCCATTTGTGTTTGGAGTAGCATTTCCTTCGACAATGGCTTGCCGAGTTCTGCTTCAAGTCATAAGAGCATCATCATTGGAAGAGTCAGGTACATTTCCTTCAACTAGCTTGACGCTCCTGATGGCCATTTGCCAAATAGCATCCGAAATTGGTGGTTCATCTATAACATTAGGCAGGTGCTCCTTTTGGGAGCCATTAGATTCATCGAACCGCACATTTACTGTTTCCATAACTTTCTTGTGGTGAGACTTATAGACGCGATAAGTATGCGAGTTCAAGCCATACCCAAGAAGAAAACCTTCATGTGCCTTAGGTGCAAACTTGGAATAATGGTTCATATCACGAATGTATCAAGGTGCACCAAAAGCATGTAAATAAGAAACATCTGGTTTCTTGCCAGTGATAATCTCATAAGAAGTTTTCTTAAGGAACTTGTGAAGATAAACACGATTCACAACATGACAAGCAGTGTTAATAGCATCAGCCCAGAAGCGGATAGGAGTTTTATACTCACTGAGCATTGTTCTCACCATCTCGATAAGAGTTCTATTCTTTAGCTCAACAACTCCACTCCGTTGAGGAGTGTATGAAGGTGATAATTCATGAGTAATAGCATTCTATTCGAGAAAGTATTTGATATGAGTGTTTTTGAACTCAGTACCATTGTCGCTTCTAACATGCTTAATTCTCAAATCATATTCATTCTAGGACTTCTTGGTGAATCTTTTGAAGATATCTTGAGTGCAGGTTTTGTCTTCGAGAAAGAATAACCAAGTGTAACAAGAGAAATCATCAACTGTAACCAGACCATAATGACGGCCACCGAAACTTCCATAGTTTTGAGGTCTGAATAAATCCATATGAAGAATTTCCAGAGGTCTTGTCGTGATCATGATGGTTTTCTACGAATGATGCTTCTTGGCCAATTTACCGGCCTCACACGCATCACATAAATGATCATTGTCGAATTTCACATCAGGAATGCCTCAAAGATGATTTTTCTTCACTAGAGTCTGCAAATTTCTCATACTTGCATGAACAAGTCTTTGGTGCCATAGCCAACCTTTGGTTGCTTGTGCAATCAAACAAGTTTGGACCGAGGGGCCCTTAGAGAAATCCACAATATATAAATCACCTATTCTATTTCCCTCAAAGACGAAGGAATTGTTAGAGGCCATAAAGTCAATGCATTTATATATAGAAAATAAGACTAGCATGCCTAGATCTCAAAGCTTGCCAACTGACATGAGACTGAATCCAAGAGTAAAACATCATCAATGCACTTGTCTTTGGATATAGCAACATTACCTAACCCAGTGAAGATAAACACGATTCACAACATGACAAGAAGTGTTAATAGCATCAACCCAAAAGCAGATAGGAGTTTTATACTCACTGAGCATTGTTCTTGCCATCTCGATAAGAGTTATATTCTTTAGCTCAACAACTCCACTCTGTTGAGGAGTGTATGAAGCTGAGAATTCATGAGTAATACCATTCTATTCGAGAAAGTATTTGATATGAGTGTTTTTGAACTCAGTACCATTGTCGCTTCTAACATGCTTAATTCTCACATCATATTCATTCCAGGACTTCTTGGCGAATCTTTTGAAGATATCTTGAGTGTAGGTTTTGTCTTCAAGAAAGAATACCCAAGTGTAACGAGAGAAATCATCAACTATAACCAGACCATAATGACTGCCACCGAAACTTGCATAGTTTTGAGGTTTCAATAAATCCATATGAAGAATTTCCAGAGGTCTTCTCATGGTCATGATGGTTTTAGACAAATGATGCTTGTTGGCCAATTTACCGGCCTCACACGCAGCACATAGATGATCCTTGTCTAATTTCACATTAGGAATGCCTCGAAGATGATTTTTCTTCACTAGAGTCTGCAAATTTCTCATACCTACATGACCAAGTCTTTGGTGCCATAGACAACCTTTGGTTGCTTTTGCAAGAAAACAAGTTTGGACTAAGGGGCCCTTAGAGAAATCCACAATATATAAATCACCTATTCTATTTCCCTCAAAGACGAAGGAATTGTCAGAGGCCATAAAGACAATGCATTTAGATATAGAAAATAAGACTAGTATGCCTAGATCTCAAAGCTTGCCAACTGACATGAGATTGAATCCAAGAGTAAAACATCATCAATGCTCTTGTCTTTGGATATAGCAACTTTACCTAACCCAGTTACCTTTCCTTTGTTGTTGTCACCAAAAGTGATATACTTCATAGATGAAGTAGTTAAGTTGGGGTCCACAAACAACGACTTGTCTCCGTTCATATGACTAGTGCAGCCACTATCCATTATCCATTGGCACACCCGGAGACATAGTCCTGTGGAGGAATTAGGTTTTCTTGACCACCCACATCTTTGTAGGTGGCTTCGACACAATAGGACGAGCAGGATATGATTTATATCGGTAAGCATAATTGTTACTCGATGAGGTGCAATCATAATCAAAGGAATAACCATTGAAATTCTTCCCAGATGAATGAGTATAGTGGTTGAATGAGGTATGCATATACTCATTCTGTCAAACTTTTTCTGCCTGCATGGTTAGTACAGTAGTGACAGGCAATGCTTCGATAGTAGTCCTCGGCACCCAAATAGCTTTCTTGGGGGGGGGCATTTCAGCTGTTTGGTCCAACATAGCGAGCAACAATCTCACCATGTAGGTTTTTGAATAGCCTGTAGTTGTCCAGAGAATCACCATGAGAGTATTCAGGGATAGGAGAGTTATATCCCGAAAGCAAAGCTGGATCGAGCATTTTGTTCTTGGCAGGTACCCACACAGTGCGAGGATATTGATCAGGTTCCTAGTATGAACCATTTTCATTCAGTTTCCTTTCGAAACTAATACCTTCTTTCCTGGAATTTTTGTGAAGAATGGATTTCTTTAGAACATCACAACGGGTTTGATGCATTTTGAGAGATTTGAACATTCCAGTCTGAAGAAGATCCTTCAACCTAGCATTTTCATCAGATACATAACCATTTTCCTCGGTAGAGAGGTTAGCATTCACAGAAGATTTAGCATTTGATTCAGCATTACTATGTTCAAGGAATTTTAAGCAGGGTGGTACGAACACTTCAGGTTTCTCTTTGAGTTGTTGGGTGAGAAGAGAATTTTCTCTGATGAAATCATCATGAGGCTCTCTCAGCGACTTGAGTTATTGTTTCCTTTTCAGGTAATCATAAGTCGATCTCTCGTGGTCAGCCGAGACAAAATCATGATGAGTTGATAGTTCTTCCATTCATGACTTGAGAGTGGAATACTCTTCGATCAATGACTGATTCTTTTTCATCTCCTCAACCAACAACCCTTCGGATTTCCTAAGGGTTTTCTCAATTTTCTCAAGAGAGTTTTGTTGTATATTTGCAATTTTGATCAGTTTAGCATGGTCATCCTCATCAGAAGAATATTGATCACTTGAGTAAACCTTATGATGTTTGGAGGATATCTTTTCTTTCGGAGCTTTAGACATGAAGCAGTAGGTAGGAGATTCATCATCGCTTGAATGTTTCTCAAACAAGCTTGATGTGGGAGTGGAGGCGCATGCTATGCCAGCCATTCCGGAATCAGCATCCTCATCAGATTCATCAACTTCTTCGGAGTCGGATGATTCTTCTTCATCAGAGTCCATCTCCTTGCCGATGTAAGCCTTGGCCTTGCGAGAGGTATTCTTGCAGTTGGAGGAGGACTTGGAAGGGTTCCTTGAGGAAGATCTAGACGAAGACTTGGAAGAGGAGTTGTCCTTCTTCTTGAAGAACTTCTTCATTTTCTTCTCATCATCAGAGTCGTATTTCTTGCTCTTGCCCTTGCCACGGTAGTTTCCTGAATCATATCTTCCACTGGCATGGATTTCAACTTCCCAAAGAGGGCAGTCCAAAATGAAATGTCATGGCTTTTCGCACTTGAAGTAGGTGTAGTCTCCTATAGGTTTTGATGAAGATTTTGAATTGCCAGATTTGCTCGATCCTTCCTTTTGGAACTAATTCTTCCTGTGAAGGCGTCAGAATCTTTTCGTGATTAGTGTGAGATCTTTACTGAGCCATTCTGGGTCATGAGAATCTTCTTCAGCATTTCCTTCGAAGGAAGAGTCGGCCATAGCTTTGAGAGCATGACTTTTGCAATGACCCGAGCCATAGAGATCTCTCTTTTCTTCTTGTTCTTCGAGGGGGTTCAATCTTTCCATGATATCAGCAGAGTCAAGATCCTTGAAATCAGGTCGTTCCCTAATCATCAGAACTAGTGTGTCGAATGAACTGTCAAGAAAGCGGAGTAGTTTCTTCAAAACTTCATGATCAGTGATGTCTTTGTCACCGAGACCTTGAAGCTCATTTGCTATGTCACTCAGACGATTGAAAGTTTGCTGACAACTTCCATTTCCAATGCGCTTGAACCGATTGAATTTCGCCCGAAGAGTATCAATGCGAGCTTCTTTCTGAGTTGAAACACCTTCATTTATCTTCTCGAGAATGTCCCACAATTCCTTCGTGGTTTCACACTAACAATAGTGGAGAAATTGAGCACGAGAGAGATGGCCACCAATTTCATCTTTGGCTTGAGCATCCACCTGAATTAGTTTCTTCTCCTGGTCAGTGGGGATTTGGGGCACCACAATCGTGAATCCATTTTGCACCACATTCGACATATCATCATCAATAGCTCAGAGGCGGATCTTCATCTTCTCCTTCCAGAAGGGATAGTCCATCCTTTGAAGATGGGAATCTTGACATGCGACTTGTAGCTCACTTAAGACATACTTAAACTCCAAGGTTGTTAGACCAAAATGAGCAGAGTTGTAACGCCCCGAAACCGATGTGCTAGGTGTTCTCCAGTTATTCGCTGTTGTTGCCTTGTCATTGCTTGTGTGTCATGCATTGCATATCATGTCATCATGTGCATTTCATTTGCATACGTGTTCGTCTCATGCATCCGAACATTTTCGCCGTTGTCCGTTTTGCATTCCGGTGCTCCTATCTCCTCCGATGGTCATTTCTACCTTCTTTTCATGTGTGGGTGTTAAACATTTCTGGTTTGGACAGAGACTTACCAAGCGGCCTTGGTTTACTACCGGTAGACCGCCTGTCAAGTTTCGTATCATTTGGACTTCGTTTGATACTCCAACGGTGAACCGAGGGACCGAGAGGGCCTCGTGTGTGTTGCAGCCCAACACCCTTCATATTTGGCCCAAGACCCACCTAAACCTATTCTATCGTCTAGAGCGTTCGATCACGATCGCGTGGCCGAAAACCGCACATCATTTGGACTCTCCTAGCTCCCTCTACCTATATATATGTGCAACCCTTCCAAATTCGCGGACGAAACCCTAGTATTCTTCATCCTCGCGCCACCGGACACTTTTCTTCCACACCGGACATGTCCGCTGTGCCCTCCACCTCACTCCGACGAATCCCGTCGCGCCAGGTCACCCCGCCGCCGCTGCGAGTCAACAAGCTCGCGCCATGTGTCGCCGCCTCTCTCCTCCCCACCGCGCCGGCCCGCGAATCCCGTCTCTTTCCACTTTGCTTTCGTAATCATTTCAAGCTCTTTCGAGATTGTTATCTCATTCTAGCCATTTAATTCAACCAGTGCAACCTCTCTTTTAAATCATTTCAACGGTGTTTCTCTTGAGTGGGCCCTAACCCACAGATCTTTTCCCAAGATCTTACCTGACTCTTCTTATTTTTTTTCGGAGCTATCATAAATTCTTTTCGAAGTTTGACGTAAGAATGAATTATCATCGGTCTTATGTTTTCTCCAAGATCTTTCAAATTCTTTTCATCGTTGGCTCAACCTTTCTAATTTTTCATTCCGGAGTGCCTCAGCAATTCTTGGTGGTGTTTCTCGTTATCTTTCTCTGCACTTGAAGACCGAAGAAGAGTTTTCCCTTGAATCTTGTTTCGTTCTATCAAAGATTCATGGCTCTAGTTTGAGGTCATCCTCTCATAACTATTTTGATAGTGAGAATTCTTTCCACCCATCTAGAGTAATTCAAGATTCTTCTCAGTTTGTTATCCGGAGTCCATCAATTCTGGATTATTCATGTTAGCTTCCAGTTATCATTCTCCAATCGTACCGATGCATCATTCAAGTATATTCTCTAATCAACTCATGATCTTTTGTTCTCGTGGATCTATTTTCCCTCAAGTATTTTCATTCGTTCTCTAATTCCTTTCCAGCGATTTATCCCTTTACTTCGTTCTTTGTCAATGCTTACGGTGGTTCGGTCAAGATTTTTCTTCTTTCTTATCATATCAATGCATTCATTGTTTCCTAATTCTATCGGTGGTTCGTCGAAGACTTTTTCAAGTTTGTGCTATATCCATCTTAATCCTTTCTATGAGTATAAGCAATATGCCAATCCGTTCATTGTCATCAATTTAATTGGGGAAGGATATGCTTAATATAATTCTTATTCTTGTCCCATCCAAGTAATTAATTCTTTTTCCGGAGTGGTTCATCATATCATATTCTCAGTTCGAGATGCTTTACCTTTTTCTTTCCCGTAGTTCAAGCTCTATTAATCACGAAGATCCATCTAAATCGTTACAAGGATTCAACTTGTGTTTTCAACTTCTCTTTCTTTTCGTTATCCTTTTGTTTACCGGAGTTCTTCATGAAGGTTCTGCTTGATGGATTCATCAAGGATTTAATTCCTTCTCGAAGTGTTCTTCGACAGTCTTTGCTAAGAAGCTCAAGTTTTCTTCTTCTTGCTATCCGAAGTGCAAATCTTTCTACCGTATCGTTTGAGGTGGTATTATGTCATTCTTGATAATTTGAGTTTGTGTCTCATTATTCACATGTTGTTAAGAATGAGCTATTTTAAAGCCATCAATCTTGTCATTGGAATTATCTTGGGCTATATTTCACCTAAAACCGTCCCTAAGGATTGTTGCTATTTATGGTGCTCATATAAGACCCAAGTTCTTCTTTCATCCTTCCGGTGAAATACGTTTCTCGTCTCCTTGTTCTTATCAATCCAATTCTTTTTCCCGTGAGTGGCAGGTTGTCACCTCATAATTTGAGATGTACTCCACAAGACCATATCAAGTTTTTCTTTTCGTTGTTGGTGTTCCAACAACTCTGTTCGACCCTTTTCCTAAAGATGCCTTTTCAAGCTCTTTTGTGACATAAGATGGCATTTTCTTCTCCATTCCTTTATTTCAATTATCTATCTTCTATTCTTTTGTTCCGGAGCCATTGCGATGTTGCTCTTTTCTCCCATCACCTTGGATCGTGCTCTTTTCGTGTTTATCCATCAAACCGGAGTGTTGTGTCTTCTCTTCTAGTTCTTTTCACCTTATCAAGTCTTTCATCTCTTTTCAAACGAAGTGCTGTCCGAATTTGTAATTCCTTGTTTCCTCTTCCCTACCGGATTGCTTTCAACTTCGTCATCTCCGTTGTATTCTTTTCTCGAATGGATTAACCTTTTTCAAGGTTCTTTGGTCTCACTCGTTTGTCAAAGAAGAAACTTAGTTTTACCTCTTCTCTTTCTCTTCCGTTTTCCCTCCGGTGCCATTCTAGATCTCAGGACGAGATCCTCTCGTAGTGGTGGAGTGTTGTAACGCCCCGAGACCGATGTGCCAGGTGTTCTCCAGTTATTCGCTGTTGTTGCCTTGTCATTCCTTGCGTGTCATGCATTGCATATCATGTCATCATGTGCATTTCATTTGCATACGTGTTCGTCTCATGCATCCGAGCATTTTCCCCGTTGTCCGTTTTGCATTCCGGCGCTCCTATCTTCTCCGACGGTCATTTCTACCTTATTTTCATGTGTGGGGGTTAAACATTTCCGGATTGGACCGAGACTTGCCAAGCGGCCTTGGTTTACTACCGGTAGACCGCCTGTCAAGTTTCGTATCATTTGGACTTCGTTTGATACTCCAACGGTGAACCGAGGGACCGAGAGGGCCTCGTGTGTGTTGCAGCCCAACACCCTTCATATTTGGCCCAAGACCCACCTAAACCTATTCTACCATCTAGAGCATTCAATCACGATCGTGTGGCCGAAAACCGCACCTCATTTGGACTCTCCTAGCTCCCTCTACCTATATATATGTGCAACCCTTCCAAATTCGCGGACGAAACCCTAGTCTTCTTCATCCTCGCGCCACCGGACACTTTTCTTCCACACCGGACATGTCCGCTGCGCCCTCCACCTCACTCAGGCGAATTCCGTCGCGCCACGTCACCCCGCCGCCACCGCGAGCCAACCAGCTCGCGCCATGTGTCGCCGCCTCTCTCCTCCCCACCGCGCCGGCCCACGGAGCCCAGATCAGGCCCGCGCGAGCCCGATCGCCGCCACCACACGCCCACGGGCGCGTGCCCGCACCGCGGCTCGTCGCCCTTCG